>NC_045753.1:8199480-8203878 GCF_008692095.1 Etheostoma spectabile
CACACACACACACACACACACACGTAATGCTTAATTCCAGCGTGCCCTGCAGTATAATAAAAGTGCAGTTTGGAGCTCAGTTATGGATGTTGATGAGAGTAAAAGGTGGTGACTTTCCATTAGTGGGACAATAAGCTTTTCTACCGTAGACGCAGAAGCTCTCTCCAGGTCTACGTCTCTGACCCATAGATGGCAGTGTGTCCATGAGTCTCCAGCATGGCGTCTGTGTGTCGGCTGGCCTGTAATGATGTGAGGAGAGGCAGACGGCCACTGACAGGCCTCCGTAATGCAGATTTACAGTAATGGCCTGCACAGAAATGAGATGTACACTATTAAATAGTTTGGAAAAGACATCTTGCTGCTACTTCGCTGTGGCCTGACCTCGCTCTACGAGCTGCCAAAAACAACATACCAGATCATTGATTTGACAAAGACTTGACTCATGCTAGTGAAGAAGTGGGAAGAGAGGACAGAGAAAAAAATAGCCATAGTCTGTCTTTCTTTTTCTTCTCTCCCTCCTCTTCTGTCAAGACGTGGTATTACGCCTTGTGATCTGAGTTTTTGATAAGGTCACAGTGGCACAAGGGTCGTGCATTAATGAGCGCCGTCGACACATGCTCCCAACACAGCTGGGAATTTGCCACCTCTTTCCTCCGCCACCTCCTCTTTTGTCTTTTTTATTTGAATCCAACAATTAAGGTTGCCTTTTGTTCCTAGCTCATATGTAGCCAGTGGTCCGTGGCATTCTCCTCATCCATTATGGATCCGCAGCAGGAGGAGTAAGAGCGTCAGAAGTAAGATATGTCTTGTCCTGTGGAAGCAACAGATGGACTTGATAGGCAAGGTTGTTTTTTTCTGTGTCTGGAGTTGTTAATAATGTTCAGTTGATATTAAAAAACTAAGGACCAAAGAAAGGCAACATTCATTGATTGTGTTGAAGTATTCCAGGGACCCGGTTCACAAAGCTAGACTTTGACCTAGCCTCAGCCTTCATCCGTTGCACAGAGCTGTGTAGTTCTGAAAGATCTTAAGTAGGAGTAATTTGCAGTGCATTGTGGGTAAATTAAGACTTTTTTTGAACTAAAAAAACACGGCTGACTGAGCAACCGTATCAATCCACTTAGCTCTGTTTCACACCAGCAGAAAATGTTTGCCTGGTGGAAAATAAACCAACAGTTAGAAGGACACTTGACTGGGAAAATTCAGCGTGTTACAATAATGAAAAATAAAAAAAGATTTCTAAAAAGGTTCTCACAGTTGACAGAGCATGGCTCAGTATAGTTTCCTTGGGCCAACAAAGATGACTGACGATGTCCTCACTCCTGTATTGTACATTTCCAACAAGTAGCTGGGGCCTGTAAAATCTCTTTCCCCTAGTAATGCACACATTGTGAGCCGTGTTTCATCAATTACTCATTTTGGGTACCGCTGATCAACAGGTGGCACTGCTAGTTACCGTGGAAACGCACAGTAGCTCTTATTTCTGAGTTTGCCTGAGGGTAGGGTGGCTATCTCTGTAGGCTTAAAATAAACTGTCTAACTCACAATATACCGATCGAAGAGCACATTTAAGACGGGGTTAACACTACAGACCAGTCTGAAAATATCTTTCTGAACCTGGACAGTTGTGTCTTGAGATGCCACTTTGACAGTTTGTCCATGCAGATGAAGCATTTCGGTGTGGGACCGAGCCATAAGCCAGGTAGTTTTCATTGAACGGTCTGATTTCAGTACGTTTGGGCAGCTCAGGTACAGTCTTCTCCGACTGAATGGCCGAGATGTTTCCCTGTTTCCTTGAGCTCCATTTACAATGACAAATCTTTTTGTTGTGACAGTCAATATCTCTTACTGCTGTAAACCTAGAAAGTGTATTTTTTCTATGACATCTGGCAACTGTGAGTGGTTGTTGCCAGTCATACTTGCAGCATACACGTACCAGGGTTGATAGTACAGTGATCTCAAAGTTAGAAAATGTAATACAAATGTAGTTAGTGTAAATGTTGCCATGTCTTTCGGTGTGGGGAAACATTAAGCATGTGAGCAAAAACAAAGGTGATCATTATGGCAACTACTGGCATACACTAGTGTATGTCTCTGTCTGCTTCTCTCTGGCAGCCATTTATTCTGCTTTAGTACACAAGTCTCGCGTCTGGCAACCTTTCGATATGCTAATTTCCAGAAATACAGATCAGATACTGTATGTGTGGTTCTTTACCATGTCTGGATGTTTTCAATTGTGTTTCTGAAGCGAGTGCTTCCTCAACCCTTTCTCTGTGTGTGTGTGTGTGTGTGTGTGTGTGTGTGTGTGTGTGTGTGTGTGTGTGTGTGTGTGTGTGTGTGTGTGTGTGTGTGTGTGTGTGTGTGTGTGTGAGAGAGACGGTTTCATGACACTGCCTTTCCCTTTTACACTCATAATGGCCCACCAGTGTCCGAATCAAAGACCTCCTGGCTGATCCTGATAACAACCTCCATCCTCTCTCTCTCTTCCCCCTTATTTCTCATCATCTCTTGCTCTTGGTCTTTCATATCTCTTTCTCTGTCATTCTCAGTAGCTTTCCTCTGTCACCATCCCTCTGGCTTTCCCTCGGCTCTAAAATAGGAAATGTCTAAATTACACTTGCTAATAGGTTGCAGCAGGACTGTTTTCCCTCTTGCCCACCCTCTGTCCTCTTCTTTTTAATTTAGTGGTTGGGACAGAATACATTTTATTTGATACTAAATGAAAGGATTGTTCTTATTAACTGAAGGAATAATGAAAGAAAGACAACTCTCCTCTCCTTTCTTCTCCTCCTCTCTCCTCTCTTCTCCTCCCCTCTCCTCCCCTCCCCTCTCCTCTCCAGATGGGAACATCAATTCTTAATGCTCATTCTGCCATGCTGGTACCCATCTCCACCCTGGGTAAAAAAAAACAGAGCACAGGGCCCCATCTCAAACGTTTCACTCATCTGAAACACCTACAAGATGTAGTCTTCTCTTTTTAATAGTCACCTCAGCCAAATCCTCATTAAAAGTACTTAATGCAGGACATACACATCAACAGAGTATTAACAGTTCAATATTGAGACATTACAATACTTTCTCTCAATAAAACTAGACAATGTCTGAAAGATTGGCTCCTCTGGCCTCTACAGTTTATATGTTGCGCCGATGGGTTTGACTTTGTAGGAGCTTGGCTTTGTGGTATTAGGGTCAAAAGACAAAATTTAGAGTTTTAGCACAAAGAGCAAAAGGCAGGCATTTGTCAAGTGAAAATGGAAATAAAAGTTGGCAAGCTCAAAATGGAAAATATTGAAGTAAGAGAAATTAGTCCTGACATGTTTTATCAAAAGACATAGAATTAAAGACCCTCTCCTTGTATTGGAAATGGAGTCTTAAAGCTTTAGCGCTTAACTTTTTGATATTAATAAATGTCCGTTACATTCGAGCTATTGCCAAATTATTGCTACAAGGCTAATTAAGACTATCAGCTCCACCCAACTCTCTCTGTATTTCTCATTAGGCTATGTTCAGGAGATTGTGGCGTCCAGTGACTTTCACTCGCAGAAGCTCGAGTGAAGATAATCACCTCTTCTGAAGAGTCCATCATGTTTATTAATCCTCCGTGTCCTCCTTGGCTGCTAGCAACTGCGTAGAGGAGGGGCGGGGTTGCGTTCGCAATCATGCAAGGCTTGTATCATGTATCATGTATCATTACTCAGAATTCCTCATGGTGGCGACAGTATCTTTGCACTATAGCTTTAAGGAACTCATCACACAATTAAAAGCTGCACTGATCAATTGTTTTGATTAAAGAACAACTTAATGCCAACTTAGTATCTAGTTTTTGCTAATCTTCTGTGATTTAAAGTTTCACAGTACTGCATGGATGTAGCTGTGCATTGTACACTGTGACATCACTGTTGGGCGTGGTCAGAGGTGAGACATGAAGCTTTCAACAAGAGGTGGCAGTGTAACATTGGCTGGTATTAACTTACTCTCATAAGATCCATTTTCATGTTTTGCTTTGAATGATTTTGTCAATTTTTTGTCCAATGATCTTGGACTTCTAATTACTTGTTATTTGCGACCAACTATCAAAACAACCAACAAATTTCCATCAGCCGCAGCTGTACTTTGTGTTAAGTGCTAATTAGCAAATGTTAGCATGCTAACACACCAATCTAAGATGGCAAACATGCTAAACAGTATACCTGCCAACTCTTGTACTTCAGCATTTAGCTCAAAGCACAACTGTGCCTAATTCCAGCCTTACTGGGTGTTAGCATGACTGTAGTCTTCTTCTTGTTTCTTGATAAATGACTTATTTAATCAATCATCATAAATATTATATATTAATATTAATAATATTTTATGTAAATGTGTGTACAATGACTGCAGGGGCAGGGATCGAACCACCAA
>NC_045753.1:8203888-8206774 GCF_008692095.1 Etheostoma spectabile
GGCAGGCAACCGCTCTACCACTGAACCACAGCCGCACGATGGGCTGCACGATGCAAAGAAAATATCTAATTGCGATTATTTTGATATTCCCAATTGTCATATGATTCCCGATAATGGTGCTAATGATAATTTTTGTATCATTGTTCTCATGATCATTGAAAAATATTAAAATGATTATGGTGTGATTTTTGCGAGAATCTGTAACACACAAGGATATGATTTATACGTTGGGATGGCTCTGCAGCGCCGCAATACTTCATTCAGAATGGTTTGACTCAGAATGGTATTTTGCCTTTGACAAATATTGTGCCCCCCTTCGATTTGGATATTGCACATAAAAAAGCAATTCATTGCGCATCCCCAATTTTTTTTGTTGTTGATCTACTTATCAACTCGTTTCAGCGCTCCAGTACTAACAATTCCACACCAACACTAACATTGATAGTCTCTTTTTCACACTTCAGTGTGACATTGATTAAAACCTCTAGAACAACACTTTTGTTGATCTGTGGAGATATTTTTATATCTCTGCCTTAATGTCATTTGTTTATCACATTTATACCAATTTAACACAGTCTGCAAGTCATGTCCATCTGTGCTACATCATTCATTATTTTCCACCAACATTTCCTGTACTCACAAATTTAGTTTCATTGTATTTTCTGTCAACTGGCAGTCGAGTCAGTGTGTAAAACTGGTAGTGTTTGAATCACAGTAGACGCTGTAACCTCTATATATGCCTGGGCAGCGATCCATGGCAGACAGAATGGCTAGACGTGTTCATTTCTTACTATGGTTTTGTGTTGCCTTTTTACGTTTGCGAAGAACTCAGCCGTTATACATCTGTAAATGTCAAAGCTAGAAGTTTTCTGGTAGCATAGGTACATTATCTTCTGCCATGGCGATGTACAGCGTGTACTTGTATTGTATTTTATATCCATTTTCTACTATCTACACAGTATTTGTTTTCGCCATATTTCGTGGGAGCAAAGCTACTGCTCAGACCAACATTTGAACTCTTCACTCCCTTTCAATCCTACAAGTATTCTAACCTTTATTTCACCAGGGAAGGCAGACTGAGCACAGACAGCCCTTTTTTCATAAGCTACACACTTACAGCTTTTACTGCATGAGGCTTTCATTTTTCAGGCACTAAGGGCACCTTGGCAGTACTGTCTGAGAGGTGGAATTGGCCTTCAATAATGATTACTCTTCCCAGTTTTTTTTTTCCTTCCTGTACTTGTGCTTGAGAGGGTTCTGCTACAGAGGAGTTCTCTAATATAGGTTGGTAATAATTTGACCCCTTGAACCTTTCTTATTAGTCATCAATGCTAAATTGTGCTTGGTTGTTGGGCGGCTCCAAGCGGCGAGAGCTGCAGAGAACAAATGGCCCGTTTCATTAAGTTGGATGTTAGCAGCGCAGGTGCCCTTTAACGGCGCAGAGACTATTAACACAATAACCAAAAAGCAATTAGATATACTTTCTAAAATGGCAGTCAATTAGCAAAGCTGCTGCGCTGCATGGCGTAGAGGTAAGAGGAAAGAAAGACTGAGAGACAGAGTGGAAATCAGAGTATTGGAACACTGGGGGATGATGCAGCTGCTGATTACCAACAAGAAAAGCTACTGTTTGCCTTCGCTTCAAGTGACGAGAGGAAAGCAGCACGCTAGGTAGCCACTGGTGATACTGCTGGTAATGCCGTAGGTGATGCCGTAGTCTCCACGCTCTAGACACTACCATTCACAGGGAGACAAGCGTCAGATTGTTGTCATCTGATGCAGTTAAGCCTAAATCATAATTGTTATTCTTTACCATACATTCTCAGAGATACCCAGGCCTTTACTTGGCATTTATTTTAGACAGGCATTAATTCCTAATTTCCAGGGGCCAGCGAGGGGCTGGCTTCTGGGGCTCCAGTCCTGAATGTTTCCTCAAAAGCCTCGAGTCTTTTAGTTTTAACGTCAGCCTTGGGTCATTTCTCCTCAGTCTCTCTGACTGAAATTAAATGGAGCAAAAGTTTTATTATTGGGGAAATTTTGCCGTTTATTCTGTGAACTCTACTAAAAATAGGTTTCAAGATCATAAATACTGTTAATGGCAAAATTCTACTCTACCGATGCTATGTTAATATATACACCTATGTTATGTTACTTAAAAATAGTAACAGCAGACAAGGTTTGGCTTTTTTAGGTTCTATTGTTAAATGGCATAAAAAATAGTATATATAGTTGCTGTAAATGGAGCATGCCCCTGTACTTGGATAATGTTCGCATACTCCTGAATTTCCTCTGGGGATCAATAAAGGTATATCTTTGTCAATTCAATTTTTTTACAGTGTCCATATCATAACATACGTAAACTCAGGATACTTTACAGAAGGCGTAGGTCTAGACCACTCTATAATTTACAAAGACCCACCAATTACCCCCTAGAGCAAACATTTAGCGTGACAGTGGCAAAGCAAAAACAGGCAATACCCTCATACATGACCAGGCTCTTGGTGGGCGGCCATCTGTCACTGCCGGTTGGGACACAGATACAGAAATATTATTTCATAACAGTTATAGCAGTTGGCATGATGCGCAGACTGGAAGCTGGTTCCACAAGAGAGGGACCTGTTAGCTAAAGGCTCCCATTCTAATTTGAGAAACTCTGGGAACCACAAGTAACTCTGAATTCTGGGAGCGCAGGTGCTCTTCTGGGACAATAAGGTACTAATAGCTCTTCAAGATATGATCTTTTCTTAGTTCTTGTCAGAACACAATTCTCACAAGAGCTAAGAGATCATATTTCTCCTTTATTAGCTTCTCTGCATTGGCTTCCTGTAAAGTCTAAGATTTAATTTAAAATCCTTTTCCTGATCTACAAAGCTATATATATATATA
>NC_045753.1:8206784-8211035 GCF_008692095.1 Etheostoma spectabile
TATATATATATATAATTGGGTATTATCAGCATAACAGGGACAGTTTATAGTGTTTACTAATAATATTGCCAAAAGCATACATAAGGTGAATAGAATTGGTCCAAGCACCGAGCCTTGTGGAACACCATGGCTTACTTAAGTTAGCATGGAGTATTAATCTTACATCTTAATCACAATACTCAGCCCTTTGCTGCTGCTGCAATTTTTCTCTTCTCGAAAAAAAATTTGGTATTTTTGTTAAAAATAGAAAGTCAGAGCATCAAAGTGGCGATTATGGCCTAAGTGTTTTTTTCAAGACTGGCCTTTGTCATTATTTGAATACTTTTATATGATAACTTACTGTACACCAACTAGACCTCTTGCTCTGTCTTATACTGGAATTTCCAACTAAGACATTGATAGTCCCTTTTTTCCCATTTTAGAGCTCTAACAGTTAAAATATAGTTTATTCTAGAACCACACTTTTGTTGATACATGCCAGTCATACATTGCATCTCTCAGGTTTAGTTCTGGAGCTCACTGAAGAACAAAGGAAAAAATCCGCTCAAAGAACTTTTTGTGTGATGCTTCAAAGATTGTTTTAATCTTTAAAGTATATTTCACCAGGCCTATTCTCACAGAGTGTCTTTGTTTGCGACTTTAAATAGTTTCAACTTTTGTTGTTGTTGTGCAGGCATCTGTTTTTGTTTTATGTTTCCTGTCAGAACAAAGAGAGGGCCAGATTGGCAGACAGATTAATCCTAAATTTGGACGTTGTCAATGTCCAAAATGTTTTGCCTAGAGAACACTTCTGTCTGTCTGAGGCCCAGTTTATTGGTTATTCAAGCATGAATGAAGGAAAAAGCCACTCTTCTCTCCATACAAATGAAATGTATTTACTCTGAGATGTTTTGGTTGTAGCCTGTTAGGATGTGCGAAAGAAAAATAAATGTCATCCCCGGGACATAACCAGGCCTGATTGTATGCTTTTGTATGTAATGATGTCTCACAGTATGTTACTTTAAAGGAAGCAGACAGGAAATAAGACACTCATTTTGTCATGGGAATAGACATAATAATGGGCAGGCATGAAAGGCTGGTACTTGTTTTAAAGGTTCTGTCTCTGTTCATATTAAAAGGCTTCATGGGTGATTCAATCATAAGTGGACATCTTAATCACAGGTGTAAATGCACCTTAAAGCGGAAAGGATGTTGGGATCTAGTAACAAAAAACACTTTCTGAGGTAGTGAGGAAAATGTCAACGCACAGGACGTTGTGCCACATCAGTATTTCACTGACCTCAGTGAAGGTTCACAGAGATCCATAAAGAAAGTGGTGAAAGCTCACTGGGTGCTGAAGGGTGGTATACGCAGTTTTACCTTTGTTAAATTATCCAGCTTCAGATAAGGTTGGAAAATCATCAGATTTCAAAGAAAGTAACTCCTCACTGGTACATGGTAAACTACCAAAAGCCCAGGGGTCTCATTTATAAACGTGGTGAAAAATGCTACTTCCCACGCAAAGGTTATGATTAATAGACAAACGATATCTCTGACCCATTACGCACATTTTGGAGACAATGGGAGTTGGCGATGCAGATGTTGAGGTGGTGAACCGAAGTCAGACTGTAGAAAGTAAATGTGGGAATAAGCATTACTCGTAATATTTTCAAATATTGATACCTCACACACATTTTTTCACTATATACTATGCACGTTGTCATGAAGATCAAATCCAGCCCTGTTATTTGTGCTTGTACTGAGTGATAATTGTTTCATAAACATCTTGTAAAATACAACTCAAATCTTAAATAAAACTTTGTTCTTAATATTTAATCGGCACTGTCTTACCGTCACATACGCTACGGAGTGCAGGAGGATGAGATGGCCCGACTGTATGGAATACAGGATAGCATTTAAATACCCTCCCATTAGATAACGGCAGAGTGTAAATAACTAAATGTCTGCCTGTTATACTGTGCATATATCATCAGATGTCAAACTCTGGAAATACAGCCGTTAAGCTCTCACGCAATCAGTACACTTAATGTCCTCGTTATTGGTCCACACTTTAATACTGTTGGTGACAAAACCTTCATGAACAAAGGTGTGTTAACCTATTAAACCTATTAGACTTTCGTCTTCAAATTGCATCTCGGGGTGGGGGATACCACTAGTTGATGCTGTGATTTGGGCAAGGTGTTAAAAATCCCAAATTGTTTTAAACAAATATAGTAAATGCTGCACTGCGCTGACGCTGGCACTGCATACTGACTACGGCACTGAAAGAATCAGGAGAGAAAGAGACATCAGGGACCATGACTGGCTAACATGCTCATATAAATTCCCTAAAGCTGCGCTCCTGGATCTATGTACTGAAGTGGGTCCAGCAGAGAGGGCAACGCGCCAAAACTGTGGCATCCTGGTCCAAATACAGGTCCTTGCCACTCTGGGGGCAACCAGCTGTTTCCTGAGGGAAATGACAGACAGCTAAGAGTTTTTTTTTATAAATATTACATATAACTTTATCACTAAGGTTTTTTTTGTATATAATACATAGTTCTGTTAAATCTTATCCTACACTGTGGTCTGGTATACTGAAGCTGAAGCGGAGTACCGTAATGTCTGCCGTTTTGGACGGTATTATTATTATACAGGTTTTCCTACACTATGCAAGAACAACCAAAGTTATATTTCAGTTTACAGCAACTTACGAGTGTCTGAGAAGTTTTTGGCTTTTTCCCCGCCAGTTGTCATGATTCAGCGTAACGAAAGAACAACTGCTAGGGTCATTAACATACTGATCAGCATTGGGTCCTTTGCATTGACTATTTATGGTTAAAATGTGCGTGTATAGGGTGGGAATTTACATACGCACACTTGTTTTATAATTTTTTTGGGGGGCTTTTGGATGCACGTACACTTTTAATAAGGGTGCATCCTACACACAGTTTTTAAAATGAGACTCCAGATCACTTCAGCGTTACAATAGTATTTTTCTCTGGAAAGTGGCATTTGTTAACTAATTTCATTTATGTTGGAGCACTGTAGGGCTGCAACCAACAATTATTTTCATTATTGACCAAGTGTGTGGACTTGCATATTAAATAACAGACATGGGCAAGCAGTGTCTCTACTCTATAAAGCCACATCAGTTCAGTAATTTAAGGCTTGCCTGGATAACAATGTTTGTTTCTCAGATCCTATTAGGTTCTGTTGGGGCCAATGAAAATAGCAATTAAACAGCCAACTTCAACCAAGGTGAACTACAAAGGGGTTTGAGTCTGCAACAAGACTTTGAGTTTGTACCTGTGCCAAGGCACCACAAGCTAGGCTAACACATTAAAGCTTTTGTGCTAGTATTCAGTATGTAAGTATTTTAATTGTCATGCCCAATTTGGCAAATTCTTTTATTTTGTTAGCAGGACAGAAAAGCCTCTGACACAGTCTTCAGCCCATTTTAATGGCCCTGTATCTGTGTCTTTCAGTCCTCCTCACTAGCTCAGAGGCAAGTGAAGACCACAGCTGAGCTATTTGAATGAAAATCTGCAAAGAAACTTGAATTTCCTGCAGAAAATAAATACCTGATACATCAATCCAACTTTAACAATACTTTTGAGACTTGAAATTGCTTTTGTGGTGTAACACTGCAGTCCTCAGCACTATTTTTCAATGTGTAAATCACATTAAGGATCATAGAATTGCATATGAATAACAATCATCTAGAAGCTGACATACTGCAGCGCTTTTGCTTTGGTAAAAGTTGTTTTATCCTGAGCTGTCAAGACCAGGAATGTGTCACATGCATAGGAAAAGGTTATGGCGTATACAATATTTCATGCATAACTAAATGGAAATGCCTGCATGCTGTGTTGTGCGAGTGGTTTTGTAAGTCACCTAAATGCTTGCGTATTGTTTTTGTGAGTCACTTTGTAAGTAAATGCGGGGACTGGGTATACGTGAGTTTTAAGTAAACCGGTTCAGGTTTCACATGCGATTTCTGTAAATGTGCACACTTTGTCATGCATGAACGTGCGAGCCCTCTGTGAATGCTTGATAACTCTTAATTGGTTGCAGCAGATTGAGCCGTGATGCTTTCCAGCTCAGACGGTTTTGGGTCAGTCTCTTTTTTTTCTTCTTCTAATAATTGCTTTGATCACAGGAATAATTAGGTTTTCTTCTTCCCCTTGCTCAACAAAATACAGCAGACACCTGCGCTCGTGCGCGCGCTCGCGCGCGCGCGCACACACACACACACACACACACACACAC
>NC_045753.1:8211045-8214517 GCF_008692095.1 Etheostoma spectabile
ACACACACACACACACACACACACACACACACACTCACTCATACTCACACTCACACTCACTCACTCAATAGAGATAATATACAC
This sequence comes from Etheostoma spectabile, assembly GCF_008692095.1. NCBI lineage: Eukaryota > Metazoa > Chordata > Actinopteri > Perciformes > Percidae > Etheostoma > Etheostoma spectabile. Next base: position 8,211,130 of record NC_045753.1, read on the forward strand.
TGACAAAAGGAGGAAAGATGGGCGTTTTGGATCAGGCAAGAAAACAAGTGAAGCCCTGTCAGGTCAAAGCTTTAGCAGAAACTCAATCTTCCTGATGCCCACAGGCAAGAATAATGGGAATTTTAAATAGACCTTGGCTCTACCGTTGCCAGAATAAGATGCGATAATCACTTTCTTCTGTACTAACTTACCTATTTGTCTAACGGAGCTGGGAATGCTGTGCTCAAGGTGGAGACTTATAAAACCCAAATTCAATTACAACACCCCTCACAGTGTTTCTTTCCTCTAAGTCTTCTTCTTTTCTTTTTTTTCTTCTTGAAAGTACAATCATATTGTGCAGTGAAGTTGAATGTTGGAGGAACATTTTCTGGCAAGCTTTAGTTTAAAAAAATTGTTGTTTGCTTCCAAAGTCTGTAATACTTCAGTCCAGGTTGATGTAGAACTTCTATTTAAGTAAAAACAATCGAATTGTGCACAGAGTTTAGCAGAGTTAAGTGCGCTGAAGCACAGAAGGGAGGGGGAGGGGACGGGATGAGGAGGGTTTTGTTTGAATATGCTTTGAACGTCAACACGAAGTAACGTCACCCAACATCGCTTACACCTTGAAGTAATCCAGGTACTACATATGAACTGAAGGAAGAAAGATTTAGTTTAAAAAACAGGTTTAATTTAGTGGCAGAGCTGGAGATGTGCGATTTTGCATTGTGTGTTTGTATCTATATGTATCTGTAAAACATGTGCTTGCTATGTGTCTGTGCATTTATAATATTGACAGTGTCACATGCACACTATAATCCACGTTTTGTTCTCACTCAGATTATGAGGAATTCATGATTAAGCCTTTAACACTTCCTATACGTATTTATGAAATCATTCCATTACACAAAATAATGATTGCCCACCCCTCCCCTATGCGAGCAGTGTCCCTTGGGATCGTTTCCACCATACAGTGTTACTGGCATGCAGCTGCACTCTGTAACCTCGCTGTGCTCCTGTAATGCTGCGAGGCGTGAAGGCTAAACAAAGGCTGCGTTCTTCAGATTAGAGCAGATGATAAAATGAAACTTTAATAATCACCGTGGGGAAACTGGGTCATTGCAACAGGGAAGAATTGAAGACGCGAAGAGAGAAAATGAGACCTGCAGATAATACAAGTAATTACAACCAAAGAACATACTGTACCCAGGGTAAAACACAGGATAAGTGAAGATAGGACATATGTGTTGGCAGCCGCAGGTTAGACACATTTGGACAGAGATTTGAACATGTGCTCAAAACATATGTTCAAAGATGTCAACCAACCCTTCACAGATTTGTATTTTTTTAAGGTACGTGTCTAATAAAGCAGAAAAGCCACAATAAAAATAATTTTGTCAAAAAAACCAAAACAAGAACGGACCCAGTGTTGAATGCCGGGTAGCAGCTTGTTCAGGTCACAGCGACGAGGCTTACTTTGATTATGCGCTTGTCCAAACAATCAGCGCGCTGATTTGATCAGTCTGGCCGCAGACGCACAGTTTGATTGCAGACTGAATCTCTCTTTATAACATCGCTAACATAATGAGATTTAATCGCCTGTGTCCTCATAAGAACGTCGGATGAACTTTATTGATCCTGGCAGCTAAATTGGGTCATTACTGTAACGGCGATTAGAGGTGTTTGTTGGGGAACGGGAAACAAACACATTTTTTGGGATTCTCTGTTGATCCCTGAAGGAGAAATTCATATTTTTGTGTGGGCTTCAGTACATGGAGGAGCTACTGTTGTGTTGAAAGTAGCAGGAGAGAGTTTGTGCTGTAGCTGTCCCAAAGCCACACTACATGCTCACTCTACAGTATATGTGTTCTGTACTATTAGGCTACGTTTACATTGCAACGTTCTGGTTTAAGAACGTTAATCTTTTGCTACGTTCCCACTGCTCTGGCGTTTTGGAGACATTTAAAAACACTTCTGAGCCTGTTTTGTTTTGGAATCTGTTGTGTTGCAGTCTCAACGGCCGCAAACGGAGACCTTTGGCAACATCGACACTGACGCCAACCTTTCGCCGCGTGATTGGCTCTTGACGTCTCGTTCTCTGAGACTAAGCTACTAACGTTACCCTGGCAACCACCAGCAACGGGTGGAGTACACACGCTGCCTCCTGTTTACCCCGCAACTGTTGATGAGATACACGTTTGGCGGTTTTAGTTTAAATGGAGATTAGTTCTTCTACTCAAGCTAAAAACACATGTGCACACGGAGGTGGCCGTTGGCTCAAAACTTTGCTTAAAAACCAAAAACATAGCAATGTAAATGTAGTATAACCTATTTTTCTTGCTGTTGTATGTGCAAAATTCATGTACTAATCTAATATTTTGTCTGTTCCTTGGACCATGCTATACCCTTCCACCAAGTAAATGAAAATCAGGCCAGTAGTGGTTCCGTCTGCAGACAAACGGGATCGGGAACATAACCTCCTTGGCGGAGTAGTGTTAATTTTGTCACCTCGCTACAACATTGCTACCTGAGAGAGATTTTATCCTAGTTTTTTATTTTAAGCAAAACATTTTAGTCTCGTCTTTTTCCGCTGACTAATTTTTTTTCCGCGTTTTTGGGACATCGGTGCAGTCTCGTCATCGTCTCTTCTCCGTCATAGAAAAAAAAAAAGGTTGTTGAAGAACACACATTCTCGTCTGACGAAATAAACATTATGGCGGAGGTAATAAAAATGGGATAGGGTCAGTACGTAGGGTGGAAAATATATGTTTGACAATTTGTTGTGAAAGAGAGAGATCACAGTAATTCACTTAAGATTATTGATCATCCCCTTATCCGGGGTCGGATCACGGGGGGCAGCATCTCCAGCAGGGGACCCCAAAACTCCCCTTTCCCACGTTAATCAGCTCTGACTGGGGGATCCTGAGTATCCCTGAGTATCCCAGGCCCCTAAATTGTTGCTTTCTGCACCTTAATTGCTTTTTTGGCCACGTAGGGGCAGTGTGTCAAGCTGTAGAACATTGACAAATATTAACTTATAAAGTGGTCGTGTTTCTGGCCACTTGAAAAATCTGGATTTTGAACTGAGAAAATTATCTGGCACTTTAGCTGCTGAATGCTCCACTAAGTTCATCAGCGAGCTTTGTCTGTCTGCTGTTTTGCAGGTAGGTTTTACGCGCTATTTAACTGGCTGGAAATGAGATGAGAATGGGGACCAAAACAGTAAAGCTGTGGCCGTAAAACCAAAACGATGAGCTGAAAGATGCTGAAAGGCTACTTACATGTAGCTTTGAAGAGAGCTGGAGAGCAGAGCCGGTGGGAATATGATAGTTAAACAATGAAGTAGGGCTGCCCGATTATGGCCAAAATGATAATCACGAGCATTTTGATCAAAATTTTGATCGCGATTATT
>NC_045753.1:8214527-8214683 GCF_008692095.1 Etheostoma spectabile
GTTATTTGTTGATTTTAACCAAAACAATTTTTATTGTCACATAGGCTCTTTATAACTGCGAGAGGGAGTATGATGGACGCTACTCACAGAGAGACGGCTGACTCATTATGGACGGGTCGAACGGTGGATACACACGCCGTGTGTATGAAACGTCTG
>NC_045753.1:8214693-8219714 GCF_008692095.1 Etheostoma spectabile
CTGCGCTGCATTTTTATGAACTATGATATTGTGGCCATGGGTCACATTTCTGGCCCAGGTCCAGGTCCCGGTCTCGGTCCAGCAGCTCTGTCTCACGCTGTTACTCTACCAACTGAAGTTAGTTGCATTCAATAACTTCTTCTGTGTTCTTTGCCGTGGCGGCCGCGATAGCAGAGTTACCCGTGGAAACACTGGTACAAATACAGGTTTGCCCCTCATACTTAACAATATACAGCGGTGTTAATAAAAAATTAAAACTGTAGACAAATATCAGAAGTGTGGACCGGCGGCCGCTGTGTGACGGGGCGTGGAGAGTAAGACGAGAGAGAGTAGGATGAGAGAGCGTAGAAAGATCCCACACAGGCACGGCTTTACAGACGAAATGGGTAATGTAACGCAAAATTAAACCATATCCATATAGATTAGATTAGATTATACTTTTATTATCCCACGACGGGGAAATTCTGTCGTTACAAGTAGCCGCATAGCAGCAACAGCAAAAAACAGAAAAAACAAACAAAAAACACAAACAGTAACACGAAAGAAATAAAGGCAAGAATACAAGGCAAGAAATACAGGCAAGAAATAGACAATGAAAATATGGTAGATGAGTAAGAAAATGCCGTCAAACAAAAGGAATTTAAAGTGCGGTTGCCATGATAAGAGAAACAATATTGCGGTGTAAGTGAGTTAAAATTAAGTTAAGTTGAATGTGTAATTAGAGCAAAGAAGCAAGAGTCGGTAGCATAATTAATTATATAACCTGAGACCAAAATATGAAAAGTAAGTACTTGTAATAAAATAATATAATACCAATATAAAGATAAACAGAAAGTGTGTGATGTAGATGGGAGAAAAACAGGAACAGAAACTACAACACTATCAGGTAGAGCAGGTGTTGTAGAGTCGACAGCGGCCGGATGAAGGACCTGCGGTACCTCTCCTTCTTACACGTGGGTGTATCAGTCTGCTGCTGAGGAGCTGCTCAGGTACCCCACAGTGTATGTAGGGGGTGAGAGGTGTTGCATGATGGATGTCAGCTTGGCTAAATCTCCTCTCCCCTACTTCCTCTATGGGGTCCAGAGGAAGCTCCAGGACAGAGCTCGCCTCTCGGATCAGTCTATTGAGTCTGCTCCTGTCCGCTCTAAACAGCATTGCAGCGGATGCGAGGACATTAGCACCGGTGCGTCCTAGAGGAGCTAACAGCTACAGACGCTACTAGCACCGACTAGCACTGGTCACTGCTGGTGTCTGAAAAACAACGGATGGGACAAAGTGTTGCGTTTACTGGTAAACTGGTAAACCTTGAGACTGACGTATTACCGACTGCTATCTGTTGAGTTTTCCTCCCGTTACTCTGTCCTCTGGGACTGTCTACATCTAGAAACCAAGCTGCACGGGGTGCAGTGAACTACTCTGACTGGCTCATGAGCAGACAGCTTTACGGAGCGGGAGATGGGCTTTGCAAAAAACCCGGAGCGTTCTATGAAATGATGCTTTATAAAAAATAATCGCTCGATCACGCAAATTTGATCGTGGGAAGTCCAAATTGTGATCGCGATTAAAATTTGATTAATTGTGCAGCCCTACAATGAAGAGTATCAAGTCTCAAGCAACAGGGAGACTTGCATCAAGTGTTACTGTCTGTGCCATCGTTATCATCCACAAAATCTGGTCATGGGTCCAAAAACCACACTCTTGTTACTATGGATGGCTGGTAAATAGGACATTTTTGACCATTAGTACTCCTTACCATCTGCCAGTGTTAAATTTTACATCTCGATTATTCAGCCGATGCTTTAAGACCAATGAGACATTGTGTTAAGGGAGCGGCTCCATGTACAGTCAAAAAGTAAAATCAAGATATTTTGCACCGTTACATTTCCAGGAATGGAAAATTGCCTTCAGATTTCTATTCAAAGGGTTGCAACATAATTTGACCCGGTGTGTGGTGTTAAAATGGATGCTCGGGGGCAGAAGAAAAGTACTTTCAACCACTTTTCACCTTTTTCTCTGATACAGGGCTGAAAGCTGGCTGTGGTTTTGTCCTGGTAGATGGTGGATGGCAGTGTTTTGGTGACATTGGAAAAAGAAAAAGGCTATAAGAGCACTCTTGAAATGAAAGTAGAGCATGCACACAAACAGGGCTGCACGAAATGACCTAAAACCATTTTACCTCGTTAACAATAAATAAACGATAATTTACATTTTTTGTGTTTTTTTTCTTCTTCTCATAGTCTATCGGCAAGGTTTGTACTGTAAATGGAATCAAATATTGAAGGTGATGTATTTTTTTCTAACTCAAAAGTGCTTATTTTTGTTATTTAAAATAATTGAGGGAAACACACAAAGTGGAACTATTATGGCTATTCATTGAAAATGTATACAACTGAAATGAAAGCACACATGGCTTAAAACGAAAATGTCTTGTGAAAAAAGTCACACTTTAGTTTTATAAAAATGATCAAAATTATCGTCATGGGAAAAATCCGTCGATAACAACTTTAGAATTTTTGATGTCCATACATTTTCGATTTATCGTCCAACCCTACACACAAACAGCTGGATGGTTTGGAAATGGTAGGTTTGAGTGTGTGTATGTGGTGGGTATGTTTTTACAAAGTGTGTAGATTAACAAGACAGGGTGTCATGACTTAATAATCCAAATCCCAAACATTTGATTAGTTGAATAGTTCACTCAGAGGAGAATCTGATGTTTTCACATTAAGATGTACAGACTTACAGTTTTTTACCATTTTTTCCCCCACTTTTCTTGGTATTCTTTGTTCAAGCGAAAAGCCTTTCTAAAGCTGTTTTCTCAAATGTCAATGACAGTATGACAATGTCTGGGGAATCAGGTCTGGGCATTGTCTGGAGACAGGAAATGACGGGGTATATACTCTAGTCACGCAGTCGGTTCGTAATTTGGTCATAAACAACCGAGTCTGTTGTCAGTCCTTGAATTTGTCTGACGATTTCGGTGTTGGCCCTTACCAACTGAAGTTCCCGAATCACATTGTTTCTCCAGTTAGACATTTCCGTTGGCGTCTCGGTATAAATGACCTTCCTTCTTCACCCTCGGTTTGTGTTCTTCCACTTTTACAACTGTAGCGTGTTAGAAATGTCACCAACACACCCACTCCCTCGCTCGCTGTGAGTTCTCAGAGCTCCCTGATTGGAGCCGTCGGTGTGAGTAAGAGAAACGTGAAAAGCAGTTTGGCCCATGTTTGGCCTGATCGCTGCCTCTCTCTTCTGTTTCTCAATACACATACATGGGCCGATACACAAAGGCCTGTGTTATCTGAAGGAGGGGAACGAGAGAAATGAGCTATGAACGATTAGAAAATGAAAGAAGATAGTTTTTGATTAGAGCTCGTTAATTAACTCAGTCAGCCGCCTGCCTGCTCCCTAGCCAGCACATCAGCAGTGTATGGCCTGACTGCGTGATTAAGTCAGTTTGTGTGTGTGTGTGTGTGTGTTAGAGAGAGCGAAGGGAATGCACACTGCTGTTGTAGCATGGCACAAAGGCATTTTTTTCTCGCTCTCAGGATTTTCGATCTTGTAGTTTTATTATGAAAACCAGATGAACCTTGAACCTCAATTTGCTTTGATGTCTGTTTGCATACGTTCATTGATATGCATGGCGGCCGGCCTTCACCACATGCATGATCATCTGCATGGGACTGCTGTAACACCAAGTTGAATGCATGGCAATGAAAGATTTCCAAGGTAAAGCAGCCATGAAAGGAGGAAGGCTGAAGGTTGCATAAATGAGTAGAAGGTGTACAGGAGATTGAAAGAGTCAACAAAGACCAACAAAAAAAAAGAAACCAATCAATACTTCATAGAGCAGATGACTCTACCAAAATAAGGACGTTTGTTTGAGCGGATAAAAAAGGTGAAAGAAAGTTGGGGACAAAAAAGAACAAAGGATTGGAAACAGGAGCTGGGAGGGATGAAGCGATTCAATAAGAAGATAAGATATGGAAGACGAGATCCAGAAGAGCCCCAATTTCACAGTGGTGTGAGTGCCGCAGGTTTTTGTGCTGTTACAAGGAGCGCTCCACTTGATTGCACATTAGTCCTGTTGTGGAGGGAGCCCTGCACATGTTTTATTTAGGAGGCTTGCTCCGGCTCGCGGAGCGCCTCGGCTGGACCGGCTCGGCTGTGTGCTCGGGGTCGCCGATGCAGAGCCTCGTCTCTTCACTGCTAATGGACGGAACAGCATTAGTCAAGTGTGTCAGCCTCTGCCCCGCTTTCTGGCACCAACGTTATTATCACCCGTCAAAGCTTCCCCTTTGGAGAGGATATCCAAGGTTTATTCATAGAAAGGGTTAGGTGCGAGGATTTCTCTGTTCCTGCCTTTCTTCTGTTTTTGAGCAGGACAAGAGGAACGCAGTGCGGGCTGTATACAAACCCGCTGCAATTTGCTTTGCTATAATGCATTTAGATGAAACAGATGCAAGCTGTTTCTCTTCTACTCCCGGAGGGAATGTCCCAGCTCGTCCATATTTTAGCCTTAGCCATCACAGAGCTCTTTCTTTTACCTGTGGCCGGGAGGCTGGAGACACTTTCCAGTACCTCGTCCTTAACACCCAAGGCCAAAAACATGAAAAAGACTTGCTTCAGTTTGTTCTGTAAGCTGTGAAAATCATGTACTCTGTGGTTAACAAGTAGAATACCTTTAATCTGAAAAGGAAAACAACAGATATGTGGAGGAGGCACAAATAAAGCAACAGGGGCCGAACAGTATAAACATTTATTTAACAGACTAAATATTGGTGTTTTTTTAACCATTAATATGAATCAAAATACAGGATATCATTCCAAAATAAATACATTTCAACTTAAAATATTTTGCTCTTCATAAAAAAATATCCTGTAAAATCCTGAAAATGTAAATAAAAAATGTAATTTAAAGTTAAAGTGAAATCATAACAAAACATAACATTCAATTTTCTTGTCCTGTTTAGTCAGAGCCTGAGACTTGGAGTCTTTTCTTTGCAACAAGTTGGTTTATG
>NC_045753.1:8219724-8219878 GCF_008692095.1 Etheostoma spectabile
TTGGGGTTAGGTTCTGTGTTGTGGAGATTCTCAGGATGGATTGCAGGTGTTCATCAGTGAGGGGGCTCCTGTGTGACGTTTTGTTAATTTTCATCAGAGAGAACCGCTGCTCGCACAGATATGTGCTGCCAAACATGGACAGGATTCGAGCCGC
>NC_045753.1:8219888-8220014 GCF_008692095.1 Etheostoma spectabile
AGCTGCGGCATCGCTTCAGGAAGGAAGCGAGTGAACTGTGCTGGCCCCGCGGTGTCGTACTGTGCCTTCAGTGTCCCGTTACATTGCAGTTCTATCAGCTCCATCTGCATTTCTACTGGTGCGGTT
>NC_045753.1:8220030-8220140 GCF_008692095.1 Etheostoma spectabile
ATGGGTTGCGAAGCAGCTCGAAATTACTTTTCTGTGCCTCAAAGTCACTGAAGCGCCGTGCGAACTCAGTGCGCAGCGCGCTGAGTTTTTCAGCAAAGGCGGCATTTGGG
>NC_045753.1:8220150-8220245 GCF_008692095.1 Etheostoma spectabile
CACTTTCTTGGTTCAGTATTACTTGGCAACCGGGAAAGTGAGACAAGTTGCATTGGTGCATTTGTGTTTCCCATAAGCGCAGCTTCACTTGAAAT
>NC_045753.1:8220255-8220384 GCF_008692095.1 Etheostoma spectabile
CATCATGCATATCAGTTATTATGTGCTGCCGTCCCTGGAGTTGAAGGTTTAAAGCGCTAAGATGCAACGTTATGTCAGCCAGGAACGCCAACTCACATTTCCACTTTTCATCCCGCAAAACTGTGCAGT
>NC_045753.1:8220402-8221306 GCF_008692095.1 Etheostoma spectabile
TGAACTGGCAGATTTCCTCTCGCAGCTCAAAGTGTCTTTTGAGAACTTTTCCCCGACTTAGCCACCAGACCTCAGTATGATACGGCATATCGCCAAACTCGCAATCTATTTCCCGCAGAAAAGACTGAAATTGGCGGTGATTTAAACCGTGGGCTCTGATAAAGTTGACGGTTTGTGTTACAGTGTTTATCACATGATCCATTTTTAGGACTTTAGCACTCAGCGATTCCTGGTGTATGATGCAGTGATATACTGTCAACTCACCGGCACAGTTCTCCTCCCGCATCTTTGAGCGCATCCTTCCCACCAGTCCATTTTTTTCACCACACATCGCAGGTGCGCCATCTGTTGTAAGTCCAACAAGTTTTTCCCATGGCAGTCTCATGTCGGTTACACTTTGAAATACATTTCCAAAGATGTCTTCTCCTTTCGTTGTCCCGTGCATCGATTTAATGTCCAGTATTTCCTCTGTTACGCACAAATTGGAATCCACTCCACGGATGAATATCGCCAGCTGTGCAGTGTCAGTCGCGTCAGTAGTTTCATCCACGGCAAGGGAGTATGCAACAAAATCTTTTGCTCTTTCAATCAACTGTGTTTTCAAATCAGTCGCCATCTCACAAACCCGATTACCAACAGTGTTTCTGCTGAGGCTTACATTTGCGAATGCTCGCGTTTTATCTGGACAAACGACGTCGCACACTTTCATAATACAATTCTTCACGAATTCCCCCTCGGTAAACGGCCGTCCTGATTTGGCGATCTCTTCGGCCACAATGAAACTTCCTTTCACAGCAGTTTCACTTTGTGATTTCGCTTCGGTGAAAAACGTCTGCTGGGATGTCAAATTATTCTTCAACTCCTCTACCTTTTGTAGCTTCTGTCCTGCGCTCAGGTTTTTGAA
>NC_045753.1:8221316-8221860 GCF_008692095.1 Etheostoma spectabile
TCCTCATGTTTTGTCTCGTAGTGCCGTCTTAGGTTATACTCCTTCATTACAGCGACGTTGCTCCGGCAAAGGAGACACACTAATTTACCTCCAATTTCAGTAAACATATACTCATTCTCCCACCGGCTTTGAAAGATTCGGTTTTCAGAATCAGTTTTTCTCTTGGCCATTGTTGTGGTCTAGCTTTGATTTGATATTAGCGTTGTAGACCGCAAACTTGAACCGCGGCTTGCCGTTGGCGGCAATTGCACTGCATCATGGGATTTGTAGTTTGGGGCGTCATATCACAGGGCCATTAAAAACAGATATATAAAATGATCATGCGGGCCAGATATAATTGTATGGCGGGCCGGATGTGGCCCGCGGGCCTTGAGTTTGACACATGTCGTCTACATCGACGACGTTTCGGAATTGTTCAGGTGACGCCGGAATTCCGCCGGATGCCCCTCACCTTCCGCTTTCTTTGTGTTGGCATCCTAAACTCTGGTGGACGTATGAGGACTATGGTTGACTGCTCCTCAGATCTCTGCAGGGTAAATCCAGA
>NC_045753.1:8221870-8226442 GCF_008692095.1 Etheostoma spectabile
CTAGACTATCTGTCCAATCTGAGTTTTCTGTTGCACAACTAAAACAACCTTTAAAGGAACACGTTCCACCAGAACAAGTTCTTTTCCGTTTTGCAGCGGCACCGTTGCTCCGTCCGGAGCATAGCGCCGCCCAGGACAGTTGTGGTTGGTTTAAAGAAATGCAAATTAACCAGAGCATCCTGGAATGCTGTGTGGACTAGCCAGTTCATCTGCACGCACCACACCATGAGGAATGGTAGCATTCATTTACCGAGAAAAACTGTACTGGTACACACACTGCACTGCCACGTTCACAGCCATACAATACGGCTAACTTCACACTCACCGTCGCACACTTGCACGCTGTCTTTCTCTCTCTTGGCTGCACATTTGCTAATGTTATGCACACAACCTGCACACTAAGTTACTGTTTGTTGCTGTTTCTAATATCTTAAAAATATATTTAGACAAAAATTCCCTGATGCTTAGACCCGGCGGGGGGGACCGGGCTTGCAATACAATGGTGTAAACCCTGGAGCTCTGACCACTGACTGCTGGGCGGCTTTCAAAATGCAAGCTAACGATACATATGCGTGTTGTCATTTCATGTTTATTTATAAGTTACCAGTTATTGGGTTTCGGGCTATCAAAAGAAAAATTATTGGAAACTGACATTCCTACTTTTGATGCAAAATAAAATACAGCCTGGACTGGAAGGATTGACACGTATGAATATTGATTGGGATGGTTTCATTGCCCCTTACGTGCAATGAAAGCGGAACTGAAATTCTAAATGTTAATAGCACATTGACATTGTTTAGTGTAAATTCTCATGCTAACAGTGTATTAGTGGTACTGTGTTGGTGTGTGTCTGTTTCCTATTCCATGGATGGAAAGGAAATAAGTAAGATTTGTTTTTTATAGCACATTAAAAACCAGCTCGCCTGACCAAAGTGCTGAACATAGCGCATAAGACAATTAAAACCCAGGGAAGGCCAGTGTAAATACGTGAGTTTTCAGCCTGGTTTTGAATGTTGTAATTGAAGGGCCATTCCTGATGTCGGGTGGCAGTTGGTTCCATAGCTAAGGGCCAGCAACAGAAAATGCTCTGTCACCTTTCAGCTTAAGCCGGGGCCGTAGGACATGGAGGGGACCTTGACTGGAGGATGTGAGGGACCTGGGGGGCTACATGGGGATGATTGATACCAGCTATGTAGCTGGAAGCCAGGGCCTGACGAGCTTTAAAAACCATTAGCAGTATTTTAAATTGTATCCCAGACTGGACTGGAAGCCAGTGCTAAGACATTAGGCTTTATTCTGGATGTGATGATTTCTTGTCAGAGATGTCTACACTCAAACTCAGTCACAATTTTTTTTAAGAAGTGACTTTCTGATGTCCTCCAAATAACAAAGCAGTGTTTACACGTTCCCTTTTCCTTCTTTTCCGTTGTATTCTTTAGAGTCCCACTCCACTCAGAAATGTGTTTTGTTTGTTGTATTTTCTCTTGGATGTTTAACCTTTACTTTGCAGACTGATGTATTGACACCGAAAGGTTGTTTTTATATTCATCTGCTGAAGGAGAAAGTCCTCTGAAACCTCAGTGTAGGTGTGAACAGGATTTTGGACTAGTTTGGAATCCCATCATGATCCAATATGCAAATAACACCTGAAGCCTCCAGCGTATATACACTGAGATCAGACTTTTCACTGAAGCAGGAGACATTTTGTATCAAGCAAGTGGATTTGGGAAATAAACATATTTTAATTTTCATTGATTTTTACATGAGGGAGAAGAAATATATGTAACAAGATTTTTATTTTTTAGGTACTTCAACTTTTTTTGTGTGAAAATTATATTGGACACAAATAATTATTCCCAGCAGAGTGTCTTTAAGCATTTCTGGATGGCAGTTATCAGACAGTGGAGCAGAGGTGGACATCTGTCTCAGTCCAGATGTGACCTCATAGTTTGTAGCCTCATTGGAAATGGGAAAACATCGTTAGAAAAAGCAAATGAAACGTCAAGTAATTATTTGGTACGAGGTTCTGAGAAAAAGGTGTTTTAATTTGAACATTCAGTCCAGTTTCTGGGAAATTCCTCAGTGTGGATACGCAGCCACTGGCCTGTGTGTGTGTGTGTGTGTGTGTGTGTGTGTGTGTGTGTGTGTGTGTCCGTCTCTCAGTGAACTTCCCCACTAAACTGGCTCATTTATCTCACACAACATGTGATCATTAGAGAGCTATCTCTGGAGAGCCTCACACTCAGGTGAAACCCAGGGGGATGCACACTTCTGGGAATGGGACAGTGCAGCTCAACACACACACACATACACACACACACACACACACACACACACCCCTACTAGGGAATGTTGCTCAGTTAGGTTTGTTATGACAGAGCAGCTGTCTGCCCAATTTCCTAGAGTCAGGAACATCTGTGTGCCCCTCTAATCCCCCCGCCACACAAACACACACACACACCTCCCTCTCTCTCTTGTTCGCCCTCCCCCGCCCTGTATATGTTTCATTATTAAGAGCCTATCAATGTGACAGGTAGCACAAATTCAACTTACTGTAAGGTGCAAAACAACTTCAGAGCTGAGGCAAATTGGTACCGTAAGAGCAACCATCAGCAATCCTCTAACTGTGTGTGTGTATATATGTATGTATGTGTGTGTGTGTGTGTGTGTGTGTGTGTGTGTGTGTGTGTGTGTTCAAGTGTTTGTTTCTTACTCGTATGATTTTTTTCTCACTTGTGTGCGTGTCCCTTCTCATGTTCCTCTCTCACTGGCAAAGTATTATATTTTTGTATTATTTACAGTCTCACGAGGAAGGTGTGTGTGTGTGTGTGTGTGTGTGTGTGTGTGTGTGTGTGTGTGTGTGTGTGCGCAGTAGTTGTCTAGGCTATAAGGCTGCTGACTGAGGTATACACTACACTGCTACTGTTAGGCCAAAGATAATCTTGGGGATTGTTGTGCTGCTGGGTCCTTTGCAGGAGCCACGAAAATGCATTTCTTTGTGTGCGTGTGTGTGTGCGTGTGTGGCAGTAATTGTAGTTTGTAGCATGACAGAACTTTGTTACTTTGGTTTGAGGTCTGCATCTCTGTACACGTATTCTACAGATGTGTATCTGTGTTTTTGTTTTATTTAATGGTCTAAATTAATACAAAAACAATATATTGATGTGCTGATATTTCAGTTTCAAATATATGTTTTTTTTAATTAATCAAATAGAAAGCTAAAGATTTTTCAGTTCTGGGACCAGAGTTTCCTTCTAAACATTCATCTCTCAAACAAGGGGTGACAAAAATGGCAAAAAGCATAATCTTTAAGCATAATCCCACTTTGTCCCTTTTTGGAGGGACGGGGGATCTTTAGGGGGAGATAGCAGGTCAACAGTATATGCCGCATACATCATCTGAAGGCTGGGAACCTAAAGATTAATCTGGGTTTAAAAAAAAAAAATGATGGGTTTATACCATGTGTTACACCGATTTGGTTCAACATTCAACCATTTCTTACTACTTAAGAATGGATTAGAAAAATGACAGAAATCCCTCCAAAATACCACATTAAGGCACCAAGGGGCCCATCCAGCGCCCACGTCATTTAAAGAGCAAATGCACTTGCGCCCATCTGTGCACCCATGGGCGTGCCGGTCTTACAGGAAGGTGTGTTCAGGTGTATTCTTGGAGTATTGCTATCGACAAAAATCTGTTCTGAAGTCAAGAACGCAGCATTTCATTGGTATTTTAACAGCGCATTAGTAAAATGCGCTGTTAAACAAACACACAAGGACGTGCATCAACACAAACATGCAAAAAACTAAAACTAAAAATATTACATTGTGAAAAAGTATTATAATATGACCTGCTCACGTGCTTTCACTTCACGCACGAGCAGATCAGTTTCTTCTCCTGAAAGTCTCTCCCTCCTGCTTAGCAAATCCACCATCATAATAGCAATGTGCCAAGCTACAAACGCGCGTGGCTGTTAAAGGGAATGGGAGATGACGCTCTGATTGGTTTATTGCATGTTACGCCCGAAACACACCTATGATTGATTAAGACACTAAGTGAAAACCGTTTCGAACCATGCGCCTGTCACACGGACCGTTTTCCCGCAGTTTAACTAGCAGAAGTGGATTCGTACATGCCCTAAACGCACCTGCGCCAGGCGGTTCACGCCGCGCGCTTAGATCGATGGGCTTTGAGGAACGCCATAGTAAAATCCTTTCTGTGGTTCGGCATCAAAAACCTTTAGGATTTCTGGGAGAATTGCATTTTTCCGTGACTGGCTGGTGAGCACTTCTGTTCTGGAAATCCCCTTGTTGTCAACATACCTAGGATTTGATCCGGCTCTTCTCTCCTTTCCCTCATCAAGTGTCACAAAGTTGCCTTTTGAGTAAAGCACTACACCACCCTGGTACCATGCTGATGCCTTCCAGTAGAACTCAAAAGCTAAACGACATGCAAACATCGTCTGAGATATAATGTGTAATAAATGGACAAGAAGTCCCACAAGGAAGGATAATCTATTAGTCTGAGAATGCACATACACAGTAGTGTGTGTGTGTGTGTGTGTGTGTGTGT
>NC_045753.1:8226452-8227891 GCF_008692095.1 Etheostoma spectabile
GTGTGTGTGTGTGTGTGTGTGTGTGTGTGTTATCCAATGGGCTGACTTTATCCAACAGTGCTTTTATTTTTGTACCTATTGATTCTCAGCGGTTTTCCCCCTACGGTCCCATCTATTCCCATCTACAATGAGCCGGCCTCCTTCATCAATACCTGCCTCACTCTGTCTAGACATTCAATCACTTGCTGGGGGTTTAAACTTTTCTAATCACAGTCCAAATGTATGTTTTCAAAAACTCCTCCCGGAAGTGCCATGACCATAACTTTA
Organism: Etheostoma spectabile; assembly: GCF_008692095.1. Taxonomy (NCBI): domain Eukaryota; kingdom Metazoa; phylum Chordata; class Actinopteri; order Perciformes; family Percidae; genus Etheostoma; species Etheostoma spectabile. The sequence continues at coordinate 8,226,720 of NC_045753.1, forward strand.
TTTGAGATCTGTGTATCGTTTGGACATGCAGAACTTCTCCCTCTGTACTTTATTTCCCTCTCTCTGCTTATCTCTGTTATATCTCTCTCCCCGTCTCTCGCCCTTTTCTAGCCTCAGTGTGTTTGTCTAGGGTTTAGCTGTGTACTGTACGGTGGCAGCGAAATAACAGCATTAATTAGCTTTTGCCGAGGCGAAAAAAAACCTATTTATCTCCCGAGCACCCCTCTGCAAGAAGACACAGAGCTCCAACTTCTGCTAAGTTCTGCCATCCTTTGCCGGGGGAACCCGATTAGTTGAAGTTTATGGCCTCAGAAGCGGCGCTCCAGGCTCCGCCGTGATGACTTCAGCTGGTTAGCGAGCTACAGTACAGTAGTGCAAAGAAACAATAAGCTCTGTTTCAACAGAAAGTCAGAGTAGAGCCGGCGATGGTGAGAGAAGGGGAGTTTATCATTTTGACAGAAGAGTAAGAAGTGTTCTCCGAAGGAAAAATGTGTGCGTTGTAGCGTTTTATTCTGTAAGTGTGTGTCTCTCCGTGGGTGTGTGTTGGTATGCCTCTACCTGCGTGATAGTATGTTTGTTTTTTTTCCTTCGATGTGCACAACTCATATCTACTTCATTGTTCAGAGATCTGCTGCTACCCGTGCGGTGTTCTCTCGCTGCTGAAACAAAAAGCGTCAAACCGCCGCAGGTGTCACAACTCCCTACAGAAGATGACACCGTGTGCATAATTAGCAGAAATGAACTGTTTCTAATTGGCTGAGAGAGGAGTTGTTCCTCGCAGCGTGTTATCGATACGTCACAGTATGTGTACGTCTGTGTAACCGTAGCTGCGCTCTCTCTCTCTCTCTCTCTGCTGCAGCCCTGTCGGTGTTGCGGCCGAGTGAAGAGCAGGCCCCGGTCCCGCAGAATAAGTTCATGGGAGACATCGAGGAGATGGCCGCCAGCTATGAACGCAAACTTATAGAGGTGAGTGCTGTCCCTTTATTTTCTTTTTTCCACATGTTAGTTATCAAGAAGGTGCTTCTGTTCTGTGTTCCAGATGTTCATTTTCCCCGGGGGATAACCAAACATCGGAAATTGGTAAACTTGTGTAAACATTGCATTTTTTAAGATTATTTTTTGTGGCATTTTAGGCCTTTATTTCCATAGGACAGATGAAGACATGAAAGGAG
>NC_045753.1:8227901-8236405 GCF_008692095.1 Etheostoma spectabile
GGGGGGCGCTCTGATTTCTGAATGCTAAATATGATATGAGCAGGCGATTAGCTTTGCTTAAAGACAGGAAGCAGCGGAACCAGCTTCTTTGTTGGTGCCCTGTGGGGTTGCAACGGTATGAGATGATACCATAACCGTCTTAGATATCAGGGTATACGGTATTAAACAATTATTATTATTATTATTATTATTATTATTATCATGAGTTACAATGACCTTGAAAGGAATGTTTTGGTTGAACACATCCTTTATTATAATAAAAAAGAAGAAATTCAATACTTTTAGATAAGCAAATGTACACAGTGTGTTATTTTTCATTGCACTGTATACCGGCATATTGTTGCAACCCTAGTTGCCTGGCAACCATGGCCAGATCTACAAGGGAGCAAGGGGGGGTGGGCAGCTGACCGCCCACTGTAGGGCCTTACCCCCCCACCCCCCCAGTTGAACCCCCTAACTTTGGTGTTCAAAAAAACTGTGCTTGTAAAAAACAAACTGCCACTATGTCCACAACGTTCTCAAAGCATTGAAACAAACAATTAATTTATAATAATTAATGTTTAAACACTTTTACTTTAAAGTTAAATTTGTAATGAATGTAATGGACGCTAAAGGCGAGTCAGCATCAACAACAGCGCGTCTATTACGTCAGCCAAAAGTCAAATTCCTCCCTCTTGGTTTGTAAGAGCATTCTGCCCTTTGATTAGTTTTGATTTTAGTAAAGACAACAACAGCATAATACAAAATATTATATCTGTATAATATACACAGTATAAATATAACATTTACAGAGGGTTGCCGTTTTAGTGCTTGCTGAGACCGATCATGTGTATATGATTAGTTAGGGAGTACTATCAAATCCACTTTATCTCACACATCACGGAAATAAAGCTGCATAAATTAAACCAGGTGACATGCTTTACCGTCAAACTGGGAAAACAACAAACACAACGGGGTTAAGAAGGCAAATCTAAAAATAACTGTTGTGTGCATGTAATAAATCTCTTCTGATTTTATGTTTGTTAGGCTACTTCTTAGCCACAGGGCCCTACAGTGTAATGTGAATACAAGGATAATCAGAGCTTTTCACGTCTTGACTTTTGCAGGCCAGAGTAGCTGGAGATATTAGCTGAAGCTTAAAAGTGAGGATGTTGCCAGCCAAGAAAATTCTGAGTAGTGCACAGGAGGAAGAGAAGGAGGGAAATGGAGAAGGAGAAGGCATTGAACTGGAGAGACCAGGCGGGTCAGAGCAGGAGAAGACCAGAGAAGGAGCAGAAACAAGTGAAAGGGAAAGGGGAAAGGAAGGATTGAGTGCGAGGGAGGAAGAGGAGGCTGCAGATTCAGAGAGAGCGACAAAGGCAGAGAATGATCCGGAGGAGGTAGATGAAGATGACAGGGAGGAAGAAGCCTGCAGTTACCCCTGGACCACATGGTTGGTTTATATTCTCCTTCCAAATAAATTGCAGTACAGTAGCATAACATGTCATGTCACTTAGTGTTTTCAGTTTTTGGCTATTTCCATTCTGTTGCATGTTATAGGGTTAGATATGTAAAGATTTACATATCTACATATATTATCTAATGATGTTTTACAGTTTCTCTATTTGTTTGATCATCATTATTAATAAAATAAGACACATTCTGTTCTGTTTCCTGATCAAGCCATTCCATTCAATTTCAGCTAAATTCAATTTTAGTTACTGTATCACAATATAACAAGAGTTCACTCTTCTCAAGACACTTTGCAGATAGAGTAGGTCTAGACCCCACTCTATTGTTTACAAAGACAACAGTTCCCCTAAGAGCAAGCACTTGGTACAACAGTGGCGAGGAAAAACTTCCTTTTGGTCAGAAACCTCTGACAGTCCCAGGCTGTTGGCGGGCGGCCATCTGCCGCTGCCGGGTGGGACACAGAGACGGATACAGATGTACAGATATAGAGAATTACGATTCATAATAATTATAGCAGTTGGTATGATGAAAACTGGAAATTACAGTCACCGTTAGGACTGGGAAATATAGAGAAAATCAACAAACAAAATATTTACACAATGAGAATTTTGAAAGATAATCACCAGAAATGATTTAATAACTTAGTGGAGTAAAGGTAAATAATAGCAGAGCTAGAACAGTCTGGTAAGGTAAAAAATGACGTCACTTTACTGTAATGCAGCCTGTAAAACAAGGAAAAGACAGCACTTACATATTTCAATATTACGATGTCCAAAATTGAAGACTATATTTTGTCTCATATCGTGATATTGATATAACATCGATATATTGCCCAGCCCTAATCACAATAAAGATAATGGAACAATGTAAGATAATGGAATTATGTAACGTATGTATATAATCTATGTATGTATTTTTTTTTACTTTGGCAGAGCCAGGCTTGCGGGTTCCCCATGTTTCCAGTATTTATGCTAAGCTACGCTAACTGCCACACAATGCAAAAAATAGGGTAGACGCCAATAATCCTGTTTGTTGACAGTAAATTCATTGATATTATGTGCCAATGAATAATTGATGTCACAGAGCCACTTGGAGCTTTGCAATAAGAAATAACTTTTGAGAGCTGTGCAGGGGACACTACTCCCCGAGCTACTCGATCTAAATAGAGCAGAGAATTGTATTTTCTGCAGCTACATTGTTTTACAACTCTTTACAGCATCAAGAGCTCTGATAACTTGACATCCGGCATAATTTTACCAATTGCCTGACAGATGATGGGAGCTGTATCCAGTTTCCTGTTTGATTTACCAATGACTAAAGACTCCCAGTAAGAGTGCGATTGGCAGAGGAAAATGAAGTCAACATCTGTGTATTCTAATGGGTAGTGAGGTGTGACGGGTGTCTACATGAATAATTAATCCATGGTTTTATATTTCTTTAATAAGAAATAATTCCGCCTGTGCTTGGCCAATTGTTTTCACTTATTTATGCACATGTATGTGTGGTGCATTTTTAATGGTGTTTACTTATTTATTTGACCATTTGCATGGCTGTCGGTCTCGATTGAAATCTGACTGTCATGCAGAAATAAAGTGTTTCCCTATCCCCAATATGTAACAAGTTGTTTAGCGGAAAAAACTGAAATGGCTTGGCCAGCGCTGGCTTAGCCCTAATAATATTAGCAAGTGTCTTAACCACAGAGGAGAGGGGACAGTAAAAAACCATATACAGCAAACAGTAGATACAATGTCTTCAATAATCTGGTTTAATAGGAGTTGCCTTAATGGTCCAATTTTTATGCTCATTTTCAGGTTCATACTTTTATTTTGGGTTGCCATGAAGACATGTTTACATACTTTAGTTAAAAAAAAAAATTGTCTGTCTGAAAAGACCTGTATTCACTTTCTGTCTGAAACGCTCCGGTCTCTGCACTGTCATTGCAGCCGGGGAATGCCTGTAACGGCACTGTAGCGGCACTTTCTACCTATATACAGTATAGTTGGGACATCACAACCGTACGAAATCCCAACGGCTCGTTTAAATGTCTGAATACAGTACTTATGTACTAACAACATGGAAATCTCACTTTTTACCTTATGAGACCTTTAATATTCAGAGTGTGTTAGCTTGTGTGCCCACTCAGGGTCAGCAGCGCTGCTGTTGGTCCTGTTGTGAGGATTCAGAAATTGGCCATTTACATGAGTAGCTGTCAACACTATCTGTCTCACTTCAGCAACTGAGATAAAATCTGACCCACAAGGTTATTGATTTTTGAAAATGTCACATCGAGCCTTGTTGGATACATACAGGCCTGCCAGACACAAATAAATATTGGCCAGGGCTCAGCCTTCATTAGCCTGGGAAACAAACCCGTGTTTGTGGCCTAGTTCAGTTTTAATTTAATGATGCTAATGCATTGTATTGACTTTAACTTTGTTTATATTGGAGCAAATTCTCAAGGTCCTCTGTGCTCTTTTCATCCTTTTCTATGCATGTGACCTGCTAGGCTGTGCACAGGGCAGCAAGACTCTCAAGATAAAAGTAAGTTAGTGGGATTGGGTAATAGGGCAACCTTCAACCAATGGGCAATGACTTTGGGTTGGGGGTAAGGGGTTTTAAACGGAACATTACCCATGTGTGCAGAGTTTCTTTATGCTTTGTAGGACATTGTGCAAGCCCAGACTATGCCCCATATCCACCAGACATGGAGCAACAATATTACTGATTTGGAGGTCAATTTCTGTCCTGCTGAAGAGTGCAAGGCCAGGATTCATTCTCCTTTTAGCTTTGTTTGGCTCTCCACCAGTCTATATCAACAGCGTTTCATTCCTGGGATTGCTCCTGTGCCGCTTGACGTCCCTTTTTTTGCTCTTATGTCCATCCCCTTAGCTTTCTTTGTATTGGCATTCTGAACTCTGGTGGATTTATGAGAACTCTGGTTACCTGCTCCTCGGATCTCTGCAGGGTAAATCCAGGCAGCTAGCTGGACTATCTGTCCAATCTGAGTTTTCTGTTGCGCCACTAAACAGCTTTTGAACGTACACATGTTTCACCAAAACAAGTTCCTTCCCGAGGCGATTATGCAGGAGCACGTTATCGCGCCAGGCGCTTAGCACCGCCCAAGACAATTGTGATTGGTTTAAAGAAATGCCAATCAACCAGAGCACGTTTTTCTCCCACCTGGGAAAGCAAGACCCTCCTCCGCAGCGCTGTGGAGGAAGGTCTGGCAATGCAAGACTTCATCTCCACAAACCCCTGATGAATATGATCCAGCAGTCCTTTAGCTGCTCAATGCTCCACTATGTTCACCAGCTAGTTGCTAACGTTGTCTTGCTGCGTGGTAGAGTTAACTTGGTTAATTAAACCTTTTTGGCTGAAAACAGCTGGCAGCGTGGACGGCCAAATTAATGAGCTCAAAAGATACAAAAATCACTGGAGATCTCAGGGGATCTGCAGACTTAAGTGATCAGTCTGCATGGGTTTGGTGCAGAACAAAATTAATGGTATAGTATGCATCCTTTCAAATGTATTAAGCATAAACAGCTGTCAAGTGACATTTTCTGAATTGGCTGAACTGCCCACTTACAGATTCAGAAACGTTGCTAACAATGCCAGACGTAGGGCTCAGTGGTTACCACTGTTGCCTCAAAGCAATGGATGTGATTTTATCAGCATGGCTAACTTTTTGGAGTTCTAATGTTCTCCCAGTGTGTTTTGGTTTCTGCAACTGCCCTCCTCCTGTCCAAAGACACACACATTAGATCAGGTGATTTGTAACTTGTCCATAGTGTTATTGGAAGTGTGACTTGACTTCCTCTCCTCACACCTCCAGTGATCCCAGTCTTCCTTTCTGCCCTCGGGCCACACTGTTTCTGTCCCACCGGATTTCTCTTATTGTTCATATTTTACTTTTTTGTTTTCATTATCACCTTCGTTCGTCTTAGCTGACCTGAGAACGTAGCGTGATATGCCGCAATGACTTGAGGAGGAAGCATTTCAGGTCCTTCGCTACTCTATACTGTCACCTTCTTATTCACTTGTTCGTGTTTTTCACCCCTCCCCTTCTCAGCTGTGATAGCGAGAAAGCGATATAAGGTGTGCTCATGTATGCGTGCACGCATTCACTAGATGTGCAAAGTCATGTCCGCATGAGTGGTGACATGACATGAATCTGCACGGATGTCTGATCTAAGTGGGTTTCAAAAGCTATCAGAGTGGAAGGCCACTTTAACATATCCCAATAGACAGATGCTTGTCTGAAATCAAAGGAACACCAATGCAATGAAGAAGAAGAACATTGAGTAAAAGATTGACAGATGCAGATGGAGAGCAAAACAAAAATGGAAGCAGGTGAAACTAAAACAACCTGGGGGGGATGGAGGCATAAGCATTTTAATTTTCAGCTTTATTGCGTGGTGGTTTTCATTATTTGTGTGTAATAAAAACAAATTACATAATGCAGTTAACATGTCCACTGAGGTTTCTCAAGAAACCGCAAAACTGCCTGACATTGATCTGTGAGGCTCGAGTGATAAGGAAAAGGTGGGCGGGTGGTGATGTAACACATCTTCTAATCAGCACACACAAGCTGTCGGTGTCAGGGTGAAGGTGTACAGTACAGAAGCACCTCCCTGAACTTATTGTCCTGAGAAATAGTCACACTCACCCGCATGTGACTGTTTATTTCGAATTATTCTGCATTTCTATCAATTATAAAGCTAAAATGATAGCTGCATGGATTTGGCATTTGGATATTATTATTGTGTCATGCCCTTTGTCATAGAGTATGTCGGGGTGTTGTATTGTTATCGTCAATGTCTTTCATTTGTTACGGCTCAGAATACATTTCCAATATAATTAAAGCAGCCAGAGTCAGGGTTGCTGAGAATAATGAAGAAGGGAGTCCTAGAGGAGGGAGATCTTTTTCAGCCGCGGTTGATGAAACAGAGATGAAGGTAAAGGCTTAGCTCTCCTCAGGCACTTCACATTTTCAAACTCACCTGGAAGTTTTTAAGCCATTTTGGGGTGTTGCAAAATGAGACATTCAAGGACTCCTCGAGTAAAGTCAGGGCTGTGTTTAAAAAAAAGAAAAATTAAATCTTATTTTAGAACTTTTCAAGAACTAAACTGTTAGTTACAAGACCAGTGAAGTTCAAGGAAAAGCTGGCAAAAAAAGACTTGCGTATGTCTGATGTAATGCACTATGAATATACAACTACGTATACGCATATACGTTTACTGGGCTTAAGTCAGGTGACAACCTTTTCAGCTTTGATTGTGCTTATTTAGGCATGGTGGTTTTAGTAAAGTAGTTTGTATGATTTTCATCAATCTGTCAATGACCATCACATTGAACTACTCTAAAGTCATGTTTCCACTGGATGTTACGGCTCTGCTGGACATGGCTCCCTTCTCTGGTACCAGCCCTTTCCTCTTTTTGTTTTCCACTACGAATAAATTGAAATTTGCGGCCCCAATTGACTGTAGCGTGGCTATATAAGCCCAGGTTTGTGCAGGATTTCCTGTGTCGCTTTAGTGATTGTTCTCTCTGACCAATCAGTGTTTTAACTCCACGTGCTATCAGCTCAGCTCGCCTGGAACAACAACAAGGTGATACCAAAAAAGGTACCAGGAACTAATCACAACTTTTGCTAATGGAAAACCAAAACAGGGCAAGTCAAGTGAAGCCGTACTATGCAGCGGTAAAACAGCTTTCGATTTAGGTAACTGTAGTACAGGCACATTTTTTATGGAATCTGTCTGAAGAGAGAATATCACTGTGTAAATCAATACTGTTAATTCTGGTAATTTGTCTATTTGGCTTGTGAACAAAATGTGTTATGATGCTTGAATGTGTGAACCATAATACGGGCTGGAAGATGAGTTTCTTAAGTGCAGAAATCTCAGCCGTAGGTCTGGGTATCGTTGTAAACGATACTTTTTTGATATCAATTTTATAAAACAAATGACAACATTACACATTACAGCACATATTTTTTTATTTATTTTTCAGCTCCTACTACAGTACGTGAGCCCCATTTCTGTGCGTGAAGTAGAATTTTTCCTGCCGCCCTCTAAGACATGTAACATTAGACAGCGAATCACAAATATTAATATTTCTCGGCAGAAGCGTGCTGCGTGCTTATTGGCTCACTGACGCTGATGTGATTGACTCCTTAGTTATTGAAATTGGGTGTTGAATGACAAGGCATTTTTCGATACTCGATACCTTAGAATTAATTCGGTCGGTGCTCAAAAAGTCCCAAATTCGGTACCCAGCTATACTCAGCAGCTGTAAAATACCCCTATCTAACCTATGCAGAGGCAGTGGGTTGTGGTCAGTCATTGCTATGGAGCAGTACACTCTTACTCAAGACACGTGCAAAAATGAGTCATTAGACAGTGCTTTCAAAAAGTATTTAATTTAGATTTAGAAGGCAGTTCCTTGTGCCTCAAATTGAGGCCTCATTACATCATACAGTAGTGCTATAAACTAACTCGTCTGTAGCTCAAAGGCTGGATCATCCTAACCCAAATTGTACTGTAGACGTCTGACTCACATGCAATAAACAAACTCTACAACATTAGTTTTGTGACTATGCAGTTACAATTACGGCAGCTCTTTTTTGTTTTGTTTTCCCATGGTGTATTTTTTCCAATCTGCTTTGTTGTATCGATAAGTAGAGGGAGAGTGCTTTTGGAGGATACAGAGATATGGGTCTAAATTTGCAGTGGGATCAAGGATTCTCCCTTTGATCCACAAGCTCATTAATTAACCATAAACAACATCATGAACAAGAGCAGCAATTACAGTGCTGCTCGTGAGTACAGGAACCCCTGCTTAAGTTGACTAAAAAGAGGAATAAAAAAAAAAAATCACCTTTTGTAAATTGATCTTATTGCCTTAATTAAAAAATGAGGAAAAATCCCCCCTTTAAGGACACCAATTTTCTTTCTCTAGGTATGGTGAAGGGTATGTGATGATGGGGGGGTTATTTTAATTCCAAAGGCCATGGGAACCTTATCAGGATGCATAGTATCCTGGATCCATG
>NC_045753.1:8236415-8237372 GCF_008692095.1 Etheostoma spectabile
CCTTTAATAATAAAAATCTGCCTGCTTCTATAGGAATTTAAAATAGGGTAGTCTATACTCATGCCCCCTGTATTTTTAAAGAACATGTATTTATTCAAGATACATTATTCATTCACAAAGAAAATTGGTGTCCGTAAAGGTTGTATTTTTCCTCATTTTTTTAATTAAGGCACTAGTATCAATTTCCAAGAGATGATTTTTTTTTTATTCTTCTTTTTAGTCAATGTAAGCCGGGGTTCCTATACTCATGAGCAACACTGTACAAGCCACCGTGTTCAGAGAGGAGATGCAGTAAAAACCTGATAAATGAACGGATTTGCTAGTATAATGCATGCTGTCTTTGCTGTGTAATTTAAGTGAATGTGACCCTTAAAATACTACCTAATGCATGTTATTCTTCTCAGAATAATGCAGGGGAATCTACTTTGAAGTGTTCATACATGACCTGAGTACAAAAGCCTCTCTAGGACTTATTACATTTGCTTTTACTTGAATTTTTGTGGGAATGTATAATTAAGGATTGCTCTGTTTAGATTAGATAAAGTAACACCCATTTGGATACAATTATACAATCCAATAATGATTTCAGTGTTTTTCAGTTACAATTTGTGGGCATTTAATTCCTGTGTGGATTAATCATTAAAGACACAGGCAGCAAGTCAAATCAGCTCGCCCGCTTTAAAGCTTAATGTTCCTGCTATGTAGCTTGAAGATGTGCATATATGCAAACCTTATCTCTGCTAAGTATTCAGTATTCAGCTCAGTGGGGAAACCACTGCTGGCAACATGCATGTTACCACTGAAGCTCTGCAGCAGGAATGAACAGTTCCCTTTCAGTTACTTTTGCTCCACCTGTCAATCTTCAGTTACACATAATGTATACTTTATTAATCCCGCAAGGGGAAATTACAATTTACACTCTCATTACACACAGGCCTGAATTACACACACATGCTC
>NC_045753.1:8237382-8237975 GCF_008692095.1 Etheostoma spectabile
CATGCTCTAATGGAGAGATGTCAGAGTGGGGGGGCTGCCCATGGCAAGCGCCCCGAGCAGTTTTGGGGGTTTGGTGCCTTGCTCAAGAGCACCTCGGCAGTGCCCAGGAGGTGAACTGGCACCTCTCCAGTAGTCCACCACCATACTTTGGTCCGTATGGGGATTGAACCAGCTCCATAAATTGGGTGAGAACTCTTCCCCTGTATGTCTTCAGCTGACTTGCTTTGTACTTGATGGCTACACACAAGGCAACATACTAAAACATTTAGGCAGAGTTGTTGAACATGTATTGCTAAATAAAGAAAAAGAATTGTTCATGCATTGCAGGGTAGCTTAGGGGAGCTTATTGGTTATTTATTTCCTTTTAACATAGCACTATAACAAAACACTATTTTCATTTTTAATATTACAAGATTGGGCTGGAGTCGCTACGATGTGTGTCGAGTGTAGATGTGAGTTGGGAGTTGCTCAGATTTAGACGGTTTACGGCATAAGGTGTCTTACTGAAATTTGTGAATTCCATAAAATAATGAACTTTTCTCATTACAAGCAATAACAGAAGATGGAACTCATTTCAAAAACGTTTTAGCTAT
>NC_045753.1:8237985-8238049 GCF_008692095.1 Etheostoma spectabile
GTTGTTTGATTGCTAACGTTAGCTCAAAACACCATTCCCTTGACAGCCTTTGTTGTGTTTGATT
>NC_045753.1:8238059-8241133 GCF_008692095.1 Etheostoma spectabile
AGCCAGCAGTGAACGAGCTTCGTTATGTAGGTCCATTCTTACTGTATCGGCATTACAGAAGTCTCTCGTTAGCATCTTGCAGGCTACTTATCGCAAAGCGACGCATGTGCGACTCACATCTGCACTTGACTCGCATCGGGTAGAGACAGTGTAAACACCCCCAAATCCAACAAAGAGCAGGGCAGAGGGGCTACCGTTAGCCTAAACCCTATTAGTATCCAGGACCAGCGCACACAGTAGCAAACATTTTTTTAAATTATTTTTTTATTTTACATAATCTGTAACTACGCAAACTACAATAGTGAGTTAAGTATGGACTCCTAGTAATGCTCAGTTATTACATTAGTCGGTAAACTACTTAGCCTGAGATGCTAACGACTAAAGCTTGCCTTAGATCAGATAAACACACTGTTTAATCTGTTGGCTCTTGTGTTTTTGGTTTTGGAAAGGATAAGAAAAGACACCTCCTTCCAAACACCTTTTAATACCGAGTATTGCTGTTACTACAGCCGCATGCTCATTGGTTGCTAAGATATGATAGGACAAACGCCGTTCAAAAATAATACTGTAGATCTTTTAACATCATGCACATATAAGTGAAAACATACTTTATAATCCATAGCTACCAGCATTTAATCCTCCTTTATCTTCATACTGGCAAAGTCATGTCAGTGTATATTAAAAATCAGGCTCTTGATAGTGAAAGTGACTTTTAGAATGTAACCCTAATCTTAATCGGCCCAAATACTTCTGGCACCCGTAGACCAGGCGAACATGTGTTAAAAAAGAGAGGGCTTTAGTTGTCTCAGTGTTCATCCAGTTGTGATGAAAACACCCCTGAATTAAAGCTGACAGACTACTTTAACGTTGTCATCACTACGACGTTTCAAAGTAAAAATACTACACAACCCCAAAAATGTGTGATCCAAGTGCTCATGGAGCTCTCTGTGTGATGCAGCAGCGACAAAGAGTTGCGCTGTACCACGGGCCAGATTTAGCCTATTCATTTTTTTTCTAAACCATTTCTATCTTTTTTATTGGTCCATCTGCCACTCTCATGTGCTCACACTTTTTTACACATCTCTCTTTGTACTGTTTTTTTTTTCATCTCAGTTCAGAGTGGACAGCACAGCTTGTGATGTCTATATTGGTCCTTTCTATATACTCTATATTGGTCCTTTCTCACCCCCCCCCATTTCTCAGCCATGTCTCTTTCTGGAGCAGCTGTGCGGAAGTGAGTCAGAAACACAGATAGAGACACAAGCTGCATTTAGACTTGCAGAGTAACCCAACATTGGCCATGTTCTTGTTGAGGTCTCACCCAGTTTAGGATGTTAAAATGAACTTTCGGCCTCCCTTCTATCATGAATTAAAAAAAAAAGATGAAAGCATTTTCCTGCCAACTGTGAAATGCTCCCGATTGTAACAACCACCTGCCATTAGGCTTCATGCAGCATCACAGTATGCGATTTTTCAAGAAATGCCTCAGTTGAATTAGAAAGGAGACAAGCACCCAGGATGTCACTTGCCATCTTGAGTTATTACATGAAACATTTTTCAAAGTATATATATATATATATATATATATATATATATATATATAAATATATATAAAATATAGATCTATATATAGATATATAGATATATATAGATGTAAGTTGGTCAGGTATGTATGCGTATGGGCACACCTGGGATGTCCTGTGTTTTCATGTGTACTTTCATTGAGCCAACATCACCACTTGACTGCTTCTTTTGCTAAAAGGCTTTACTGTGCATGTAAATATTGCCACTGGACTGTATCTGACCCTATCAGCTCACTCCTGTCCTCTTCTCTTGTCCCGCTTGTCTGTCTGTCTGACCATTGACATGTTTTCCTATTCTCTCCCTCCTCTGCCTCCTTTTGCTCCACCCCATTCATCCTATGAGTCCTGTCTAATTTAAGGTTATTAGGTTTCGGGTCAGCTATACCACCACTGCTGCTCTTGCTCTTCTTTTCTCCCTCGGACTAATTTCTCTGCTCATCTAGGGCTTTCTTAGCAATCTTAGCCTTTTTTTATTTAGGCCAGCTCAGCTTGGCGCAGCTCAGATCAGATCACACACCGAGGGAGAGGAGAGAAGGAGGCACAAAGAGATTCTGTAAAAATGGCCGGGGAGCAGCGCAGAGGAGGAGGAGGATAATGCGCTGTGTGCGTTTTTAAGAGCGTGATAGAGAGTGTTTATGTGCGAGAGCGTGCGGTCAGCATCACTTGGGTGGCAGTTAGCTGTGATGACTCCTGCAGTGCCGACTGTTACATCATACTAAACCAACCCTGCAGGCCAGACTAACGTGTCTGATAGCAAACAACAATTTGCATCACTGCTCTGCTGTGGTCCCATTTTCAGTCATATCAGGTACAAATTTGTTTTCGCAGCCATATATAAAACACAAATGATTCTTTTAAAAGTAGGCGCTGAAGCTGTTGTGTGTGGTGTTTTTTTTTCTTCACAATATGTGATTTGCGGTGTTGACTGATACAAATGTATCTTTGTTGCATAGAAAATAACCAACATGGATGGTAATGTTTACTGCAGAGAATTCAATATGTACTACATTTGTCATTATTAATAATATTGGGGTCATATCCCCGAATTATATTTACTTTTGCAGTTTACTTTCAGCTCTCCCACTCTTACTTACTCAAACACACTGTGAACAGAACAAATGCTGTAAATTCCAAAGAAAATAAAATTAAGGAAGAGAAATGGCTTAAGCCATGAAATAACTAAAGGCCAAATTCAAGTTATTCAGCCAAGTAAAATAAGAATGTTACTTTTCCTTGTTTCATACCAAATTACCATACGCAAGAAAATGTATGTTAGAGGTAGAGCTGGGCAATATATCAATACTATATCGATATTGTGGAATGAGATTAGATATGGTCTCAGATTTTGGATATCGTAATGTCGTAATATGGCATAAGTGGTGTCTTTTCCTGGTTTTGAAGGCTGCATTACATTAAAGGGATGTCATTTTCTGATCTTAACAGACTGCTGTAACTGTTCTTTTATTTGCCTTTACCCACTTAGTCATTATA
>NC_045753.1:8241143-8275113 GCF_008692095.1 Etheostoma spectabile
TGATGATTATGTATCAAAAATCTCATTGTGTGAATATTTTGTAAAGCCAAAAAATAATCAACCCTACAGTATTGTCGCAATATCGATATTGAGGTATTTGGTCTGAAATATCATGATATTTGATTTTCTCCATATCGCCCAGCCCTAGTTAGAGGGACTATATGTTTGAGTGTTTGCAAGATCATTATCCCTTTACATCCAATTATGTTTTTTGTATGTATCTACATAACAAAATCAAATTGAATGCAAAGTATCCAAATATTCAACATAATAAATCAGCACAGGTTATTTGAATGTACCCTGTTGAGTTTACCAGTACACATACAGAAAGCTGCATTGTTTACATCCATCTTTGCTAGCCAGGAGTCTTCTTCTTTGCTGCTTTTCCTGCCACGTCAACTTGTACATTTCTTTTCACATAACTGCCACAGCCTCATTCAGTGGAAAAATAACCTTAAACAGTGAGCATGAATGTGTATCACATTGACAGTCTGCATGCATGCTGTATGCGTTGTTGTGCACGAGATACAGACAAGGATACAATCAATTTATCAAAACATTCCTCCATAGCAATACTAGGGATTTTACATTTTACTTACTTACTTACTTACTTACTGCCCGTCACCCCTACCAGGGTATGGGCCGCCAACAACAACAACAACAGCTCTCTAGAGTCCTCTGTCCTGGGCCATTTTCTCTAACTGGTTCCAGGTGTAGCCCATCTTGGTGGTGTCAGCCTCAAGGTCGCGTCGCCAGGTGTTTCTTGGCCGACCTCTCTCCCGTTTGCCTTGTGGGTTCCACCGCAACGCCTGCCTAGTGATTCTGGTTGGTGGTTTTCGTAGGGTATGCCCTATCCAGCTCCATCTCCTCTTCCTGATTTCTTCTTCGGCAGGGAGTTGGCACGTCCTTTCCCGGAGGTTGGTATTACTGATGGTGTACAGTGTAGCTTTAAACTCTCCATACATTCATTTTTTTTTAATAGTAATGGGTTACAGTTACGTGCTTAAATTTTCCATTTTCCATGGTAAACGTATGACAGGAACATTGTATTTCTGAATAACTGTGAAATTACTAGCTGCATAAACTGGTCATTTCCTACTATTTTCAGGACCAACTTGGGAAATTAGGAAATGCACTTTTTCTTCTAATCGGATGGCAAAAAAACAGCAACAGTTATAGAGAATTTTGACAGTGATGCTGATGTTTGTTGGTCCCAGCTCCCCAATGCAGAACATTTCAACACACTTTGGTCACTTTCGGTCCTGATCTTTGATCGCAGGAAGGCTCTGGGAGCTCCCTGCGGTAGCCACATAGCCATGGCTTCAAGGCTCCAAGGCTCCAGATCAGCTGTAGCCTAAAGCAGACAAACACCAGTCCTGCCAGGCTTCGACATTGCTGACTTGTTGAGCTATCAGGGTTTTTTTTTCGTTGCTGTTTTTGTGGTTTCACTGAAATCTTTTCAACTTAAAACTGCACTGGCTTGAAGGATATTGTGAGCCAGTCCATCACCTTCAAGACAAACAAGTTTCTGTTCAAGTTGTGGGTGTCAGGAGATATAAATTAGTATAAGTAGACACACATGCTGGATTATCATGCATGCACACACCCACACATCAGTGCACTAATGCCCTGTAATTAATATATCCCTTGCTTATGTTTTTGTTTCTATGCCATGTGCTTTGGACTGCATTTATATAATTGTTTGTTATTTAATTTCTTGTCTTTTGTGCAGTTAAACAAAACTCTAAACCTAACCCTTTCTAACAGTGCCCTTTAGCTTTGAAGTCTCCATAACTACCTTGTGCTGCACTGATCTCTTTTTTCCTTGTATATTTAGTTTAATTTGTTTTGATTTCTGCGGCCACTAATTAGCCTTCCGGTGCCCTTGACTAGAGAAAGGTTAGCTAGTGAGTTGGATAATGCAAGTGAGTAATACCCATTGCTTGTAAGGTCTGGGCTTCATTGGATGAACACCAAAACCTGGCTGTGCATCTGAATGACCCTGCATTAATAACAGTCCAGAAGATTGACTTGTTTTAAACAAATTGGCTACGCTAGCACGTAGCCACACAGCCACTGCTTAATATGGACCAGTGTTGGGTGTGTAGATTTAGCATGCACACTCTCAAATACACATTTACACAACACACACCTTGCATGCACATAGGCATACTATGCAGTACACGCAGAGCCGCGCACAAGTGCACAGCCAGAGAATGACAAATTGATTAGCTCCCTCTCCCTGAGAATTAATTGGATTTCTTCACGCTTCAAATTAATTCCCTCTTTTATAATGTCCTATTCGCCAAATAATAAGAGGTCATGAATGGCGTTGAGTGTTTGAGGGTGGACTTCCTGTTCCCTGCCTTGAAAACGACAGGATGTGATGGGCCTGGTGTACAAGGGGCATGAACTCGACTTTAAAGCCTTAGTCCGTTTTTGAAACAAACGTCAGGATACGAATAGAAACATTAAAGGTATAATGTGTAGGATTTCCTTTAGAAACAATGTAAAGACTAATTAAAAAGTACCCCCCCTAAATCATCACCTGTTAGTTTCTGTATCTGCAGAGAACCTTCCCAAAGCCCGTATTTTCTTCTTTTTTGTAAGTGTGCGTGACATTACTGGCTGTCCTCAAAGAGCCTCTGGGCCCCATGTGGGTGTGTAACCCCCAGCCAATAACAGCGTGCAGGGTGTGCAGCCTATTCTCATTCTCAACCACCGCCATGCCCCTCAGCCTTTCATATTGACGAGAGAAAAAGACAGGATGAAGCTCTGCATTCACTAATTATCTCACAATGCTGCAGAACATAACCACTGTGAACCAATCAGAACCAATCAGAAAATAGCGTTTTATTCCTTCACCGTGTTCTTTCTCTTTATTCACTTTGTCCCTTTCTATCTGCAGAAATGATGTTTTCATGAGTGTATAATAACCTGAAACTATGAGTCTATCTTTTCATCAGCTTCCTCTTCCGCGGAGGCAGCCATGTTCCACTATCGTGTTTCCACAGTAGTGCTCTAGAGAGGGCGTTGAGGGTTTTTTTGTTACCTGAAGACCACCGTAGCTTGAAAAGTGCAGGGGGAGGGTAGCGGAATTCAGTTTCTCACTGCTTGATGCCAAATCCTACTCACTGGTCCTGAAAATAAGATACATGCAGTCTTTTCCTATTTTAAATGTTCAAATGATTATCGCTGAAATCAGCTGCAAGGGATTGAAGGCCTTCCAAAACTCCCAGACTTGTTGCAAGTTATTGACTTTATACTTAGTGCCTGTAGAGTTTTGGTAGTGTTTGACAGTGGAGAGATTAAGCAGCCTGCCGGAGGATACACACGTCACTATTTAATTCATTCAACGTCTGAGCCGCAGTTAAACAGTAAAATGAAGAAACAAAGACAGATGCGTCAATCAAAGCAAAACCTTCTTTCACCATAGCAGCTGTTGTTTTGACGAGAGAGCATTCATTACAGCAGACCCCATTTACTTGTGTTATTATGTAACACTAATCATACCGCACACCGCAAAAAATAACAACTACCATATTGGCAGTTGTTATTATTCTGCGGTATGATTAGTTTAATTTTGCGAGAGCAGTTGTACGCTATGTATGATGCCCGACATTGGGTGTTGTCTTCCTGGTGTTACTCACGTTGAACACAATTAAGTTTAACTGTGTGTTTTGTCTGTATTTAACATTCTCTCTCAGTCCTCATGTCTTTTTAGGCCCCTGCTAATACAAATCTAACCTTTCATGCAGCGAATACCTTTGCCTGTCTAAAACTTTTTAAGGTTGATTACATTTTGATTAAATATTGACATTAACATTTAAGCCACAAGTATCCCAAGAGACCATTCACGCAACACGCATCTCCACTGAAGTTAGCACTAGCGTGTGAAAGTCATACTGTACATACACAGCAGACCTCCTGGTTCAGAGTGTGGTGATGAATACTGCATTTGAGGATGAAGGCTAAATCAGATCTTTTTCCATCAGGGCCCTCGTTATACTGAATACCTTGCCTTAGGCGCTAAGCTAGGTAGATTGTATATAATCTTTTAGAACACTCATGAGTTGACTCATTTTAGTGTAGCACATTTGATTTGACTCATTCTTTTTAGGCCCAATGGAGGACATTTAAATGTTAGGTTGCAGGAGGAGACATATTTGTTATAACGTGGCCCAGAGGTAGTCTGCTCCAGAGGAACACATGTATTGTAATCCCTGCTTTCTATTTTAGAAAGACGGTTGCCCTGGCAACTGAGTGCTTGAAACTACACTTCAATACCACTGCAAAATACAAAATTTTGTGATTTCATTAATTATGTAATTGTGTGGTCGTGACATTACCCAGCAGCATCACTTGTGGGTTATACTGTCGGTTGGAATAGTTCAGTGTTGCTCCTAGAGAGGGACACATGTCTTCCACCCTGTCATGCTACAACCATTCATATGCCAATATATATTTACATTTAAAACAGTTTTCTGTCCTGAAGTCTGAAAGTCAATGTTTTGGTGACAGAGACAGGAGATAAATATTAAGATAAAAAATGTAAACCTATCTTTGATCTAGGTGAAGAAACTGTAACCAGAAGTAACCTGACCTAAATAAATAAAACAAGAAAAAAAATATAGAACTGTGCTCCTCGTAGAGCCAGCAAAGACAGAAAAGAAAAAGCCCACCTGACATCCACATGAGTGTTGCTGTCTGCTAATGGTCACCTGGCTTCCATCTCATTGATTGCTCATCACAGGCATTTTCACACTACTAATCAATTAAATCTAATCTGTCTCTTTGCAGAGTTGTTTAAGTAGTTGATTAGTTGTTTAAAAAAAAAAAAAACATACTGATGTTAAATTCCTCGCTTTCATTGTTGCCTTTACTTGAAATACACCATACTGCATATTCTATTCTAAAGGTTGACACTTTCTGTCATATTATGAAATGGATATATACAGGCACACACCAGTGTGTGGACTCTTAAATGCAATGTGAATAACTTAATGTATGTAAGGTCGGTGTTGGAGCAGTTGGGCAGCGACTTGGCTCGGCTCGGCTCGGCTCACCTGTCAGCCGCAGACGGCGCTCTGCTGAAGTGGCTGTGACGGCAGGTGTCCTCCACACAGCACAATGTGTGTCACAGCTGTCAGTCTCCTGTCCACACTGTCCAGCCTGGTTAGGCAGACAGGCCTCGGAACGCACACACACACACACACACACACACACACACACACAACTTCTTGGCCATATTCCCATGAGCACACACAGATGTGAATAACACCATGTCAAGGTTAGTTAGAGCTGATGACAATTGATTTGCAGGCTGGCAGGAGTCTGACTTTTTTGGATATGAACTAGTTTCACCCTCTTTCGCTCTCGCTCTCGCTCTCTCTCTCTCTCTCTCTCTCTCTCTCTGTCTGGGTTTCTCTCTGTGTTTCTCTCTGTGTATCTCACCCCTCCTTCCCTCACATCTCTGTCAGGGGTTTGACTGTTTCCCAGAATCTGTCCTGCTGTCAACATTCCATACGTCATAACATTGATCACCTGATGTGCGTCGGCCTTTTGTGTGTTAAATGGAAGCTTTTCCACACGCTATACTTCATGTATTTACATGATTTTCTATTGTCCATTTTGTACTTAACTGTGTTTAATTTAATGCTGTTCTTCATCATGATTATTTAAATGCCCTCTTTTGTGTGTGTGTGTGTGTGTGTGTGTGTGTGTGTGTGTGTGTGTGTGTGTGTGTGTGTGTGTGTGTGTGTTGCAGGTAGCCGAGATGCACGGCGAGTTGATAGAGTTTAATGAGCGCCTGTACCGTTCCCTCATAGCCAAAGACCACCTCATTGTCCAAATGAGACAGGAACTCATTGACCTGAGAGGCCCGGTGAGTGACTGGACACACACACTAAAACACACTTGCACAATGACGCCCCCTCTCATCTAATTTCTCTGAAGGTTTTTTTTTTTCCTCAAGGCTTTTGTCTCTGTCCCCCTGCCATGTTCTTGACTCTCCTTTTAGTGATTTTGTTTGATTTTCATCTCCACTTCCCCCTGTTTGTTTTTGCGATGGTTCTCTGCTCATGATTTTCTATATTTTTTCTCTGTTTTCATTTTTCCATGGTTCTTCTGCACTGCAATTCCCAGAGATAATCTGTCAATCAAATTGTGTGTGCTCCCATCCACTTTTGAGTTGATGAAGTCTGATTTTCTGTAGGTGGTGCTCTTTTTGGTGCCCGTTATATCACGGCGCTCATCACTGCTACACTAACTATCCAAAGGGTAGTTCAAGGTACTTGTTCACAGCACTTTCAAAGTGGCCCTCGACAATAACAACAAACACACTGAAGGCCAACATCTGGTCACGCTCAGCAGAGCTCAAAGCAGTGTTGACACACAAACAAACACTCACTCACACACAATCTGTCCACAGTGTGGGTTGATACAGCAGCAGTGATGGGAGCCCCAGGCTGAAGATAGGACCTCTTATCCTCCAGCTTCAGCCCTGCTCTGCTGGACCACCTACTTTGTGTGTGTGTGTGTGTGTGTGTGTGTGTGTGTGTGTGTGTGTGTCTGTCTGTCCATCTCTGGCTCCTGATTGCTGCATGCTTCCAATAGCTGCGGCAGATGACCAAACCCCGGTTACTTTCTCTCTGCCTCTACACCTCACTGTCTCTCTCTCTCTCTCTCTTTCTTTCTCCTTCTCAGTTGTCTATTTATTTCACGGTGTGTGCGTGCATTTCTGTCGCTGTGTTACACTCTTGGAGGGTTCATCAAAGCCTCGAGGCTGGAGACCCCCACTGAAAGGGGGCTCTGGTGATAGTTTAGGTTTAGGTAGTCTCTCTGGGAGAGCTGAGAAGATGACAGGCCAGCTTTGGATGAGAGAGATGGAGGGAAACCAACACACACACACACACACACACACACACACACACGCACACACTCACACTCTCATCCAGAAGGCCATCATCTGGGCCCGGTCATGTAGTTCCTTGAGGGACCTGGAAGCATAAAAAGAGTGAAACAAATCACAGGCTGGATGGAGTCGCACGCACACACACACACACACACACGCACACACACACACACTTTCCACATTCCACCTAGCAACTTCCGAAGTACCCCCTGGTTGGGAATCACTTTATATTGGACACTGTGTTACAGTATTTGTGCATATATATTTGTATATGAGTTTGTATTGTCTAGTAGTTTCTCTTACTTGTTATCAATTCCCTGCTGTTTTTACTTTCCCAGGTTCCAGGTGATTTAAGCCAGACGTCAGATGACCCCAGCCTGTCAGATTTTGAGACGTAAGATTATTTCTCTTTTACTTTTACTGCATTACTCTCTCCCCTTCTTTCCTCCCTCCTCCAACCGCCCCTCTTTTTATGTTAATTTATTCTTACCTCTGGAGTTCCTCTGGTTTTGTATCTTGAAAGAGCTACATCTTCTCAACCATGTAAAATATCTGTTCCCCCAGCATAATTGCATCTCTTAGTTATTATTTCTCAACACTGTTTGATTTCATACATTCATTCATGCAATCCCCTCTCAGATCAACCAAATTAGATTTTGGGGCGTTTTACCAGAGTGAGCTGTAGTTTGCTATGGCTGTCCAAGCATAGCGCTGAGACACTGTTGATGTTGCTGTGATAATGGTAATGATGATGATTTAGATAACGACGACGGCAGTGAGGACAGTATGTTGTTTGTGTCACTCAGGGCTCATCGCGCGCTCATCAACGTGTGGATCCCCTCTGTGTTCCTGCAGGGCCGAGCTGCTAACGCCTACAATGTCTACCAGGTACGCTTTATATCTAGATACATTCGACCTAAAAAAACCTTGGCATGTTTCTAAAGGCCGTTTTATGCTTCTGCGTCGAATCGTCGCCTACCCCCACAGACCCCTCTGCGTCTATGCCGGATCTCTACACCGTAGCCTGATGTGCACCTCTCGAGAAATGTAACCACACAGTGCGGCGACGCACATCACTCGGCCGTGGCTTGGTAGCGTTGCATGTCGCCCGACTCATTTCCTGGTTCTCCTTCTCTATAAACAACATGAAATCAAGGAGAGGATGCACTTTTCCTGCTACAGATTTTCCACCTCGGTCAGAAAGCACAGAGGAGACACTTTGTTACCCTCACTATGACTCTAAAGTCAGTACTCGCGCCGAAGCTAATCGCCGCCACTATCTCACTTCTCCCTCTACCACACACACACACACACACGCCGGCTCAACGCACACACCAGGCCTCTTACATAGGCTACGGCGAAAGCTCTGCATGGAACCTCCTCAGAAGCATAAAACGGCCTTCAGAAGAGATGAAACCCGTGTAAATATTGGAGTCGTATTTGAAAGACTGAGACAGCTTAGAGCCCAAAAGGAACCAAAGTAGGCTAATTTACTCCTGAACAGGTGAGCATCTTCAGGCTAATTCATCACGGCTACTAGGGACGGGTGTGTTATGTCATTCCAACCTTTGTGCACTCACATTGAATTTAATTAAGTAACGTTGCTCAAGTTATTTACTCGCAAAACAATTGAGACACAGCCGGTGAAGTGATCCCAACTGGTCACGCCATAACGTTACCGGAGGATCAGGCAAGCGGGCCACGGCTGTTTACACCGTGTAGCCTGTTCAGCGCCCGTAGCTGACAAACAGTAAGTCATTTTAAGACAAGAAAGGGTGACTGTAAATCGTAAACTGAACATGCCCCGTTCACATGAACAGAAAATTGAGTTGCCTTTATCTTTTCATGGCAACCCTCCATAGAGATTTATCAGCCTACTACTAACAGCAACAGTAAAAAAAAATGGTTTACTCTGTTATTATGGCTAAACTTTATAATTAATCTGCAGTTTATATGCATATATCCGAATCGTGAGTGTTGATCCATACAGAGTACGGACCACGGATAAACAATGGTCCATTACACCATTATTACTTGCTTTTGGTATATGTCGGAGAAATGTTACCCTGAGGACATAGAAGCTGATGCAGACAATCACAGCGATCAATTTGTTTGACTTAAACCCAACAATAGAGGGATGGAGTTACAAGTTCATTAAGCCAAGGAGCGAGGGAACTAATGAGCAAGCTGTAAAATAATTCAACAATAAAGTTTGCATTAATACCTCATCATTAGTGTTCAGTAGCATTGTTGCTCTCAGGCGCCTTTGTTCCCCACTCAGCTGTTCAAGTGATCAAACAGAACATTTTGCTGGTACAGGTCAAATCTGTTTTTAGCCATGTTGGCTGTGCGGCTCAAAGGAATGGCAGTGTTTGTCTCTCAGGACACCACTTTGGTCCAGACTGAAATATATGAACATCTATTTGATGTGATTGGGTGCAGATGTCTGTATTGCCCAGAAGATAAATGCTAATCAGGTCATTGTTTTCACTTATCCAGGGAAATATCACAAAAATTTAATAGACTGTTTACTGCAACAATGGTCTTGGTTGGACTTGGACCCGGTGAGCAGAAGGAACTTGTTTTGGTGGAACATGTGAACATTCAAAAGTTGTTTTTGCTGTGAGAAAACTCATATTGGACACATAATCTAGCTAGCATAAATACACAAACGAAGACAAAAACACCAACACAAAGAGAGAGTCATAGGCTATAGCCGAGTGTGCCTTGCCTTTGGTACCTTGACAAATAGTGACTGCATTTCCCACCACAGTTTGCGCCACTTCTAACTTGTGATCAAGTCTTAACAGAACTAATGGCATTTACGCCAATGATAAAAGCCCTGCTCCAGTTGTGCCAGGCACCCATCTAAGAAAGGTGTGTTGGGAACTGACTTCGAGAGCGACTCAACAAACCAAATCGCTGCTCCTTGTTGTATCTGTCAAGTTATCGAGCAAAGTAGACAACGACTGCTCATTCCCTCTGTGACTGTTTTACTGTGTCTATCACGTTAACAAGGTGTTACCCCCCCCCCGCCAGTGGGACAGAAACACCGACACACACACACTGTCCCAGGGTTCGGCTTTGTGATACAGAAAGAAAAACACACATAGACAGACTGACTGTGACGCTGACACACATACATACAGTACATACACACACACACACACACACACACATTGTGCTGTTGTCTGCCAGGAGGTACAGCTGTAACGTTATTCAGGGGAAATTGTATGGGACACTGGGAAGAGACAGTTGACAATTCCTCAGCCCTAACTGATAGTCGGGACTGCTGCCTACCGAGCTCAGCCCGGCTCACCTTATACATAATAGATGTAAATTCGCAATTCGGAGCTCAAGCTGAGAGCTGTCTGACACCTTTTTGTGTGAATCCGGACAGGACAAAAGCATGACAATGACAAATGAGCTGCATTGTTTTAATCCCTCTCGTTCCTGTCACTTACGTCTTCAGACCCACTCGCACGGAGTGTTCCGTGTTCTTTATTGAAAAGCAGGCACTCGGATGAATATACTCTATGTCTATGGGCTTTTCTCAACACGTGATTAAATGGTGTGGAATTTTCTGGCATCGGTGGTGGGGAAATGCTCATGGGGAAGGCAGCTTGCTTTCAAATTGTAGCACAGTGTTGGGGAAAGTGGCATGTTCCCTGCAGTTTTGTGAGCTTGTTCATGCAGGAGGACTTGGAGGTGGGTGCATCAGAATAGGGGATTCATTACAGACTGATGTGGTCAACTAGCCCCAATTTTTGCCTCTCATGTATTACCATTACATTTGTGTAATAGAGGTAAGCATCAGGCTTTTCAGGGAAACTTAAAGGGACACTTTGCCAATTTTCAACCAGTTTAATATCATAACAAAGCAGGTAGTATGTGTGAATGATCTATGGTAAACTCTCCTGCATATTCCCAGCACACAGATCTCACAGCTCAAATCCACCCGCTTTTCGCTGGCTCTGGGGCTGCTGGAACTACTGATTGTACTTCCGCAAGGACAGGGAAGATTTTAGAGGCGGATCGTGAGAGAGAGAGAGAGCTGCCCCTCTTATTCTCAAACTGAGACCAAACTCAGATTAAACTGTAAAACTAGCAGTGAGGATCACATACAAACCGAGGTTTTGTTACTGTATTGCCTACTTCTCGGCTCCAATGTTTTCCAAAGTATTTGCGTCTTTCTACTGCTTAGACAGCCCAGTTTAATAAGAAGGTCATCTTCCCAGCAATTAAATATATATTTTTTTTAATCAATGTTATCATTTTGGTCATTTCCAGAATCTTCACCTGCTGTGTGATAATTAGGATTTAAATTCAATTTTAGATTGATGTCTTTCTCCATTCATGCCTCTTTTTTATAACCAAAAATGTTCGGGCTCACTTTGTGAATCAAAATTTAAACATTTATTAGTAGTTATATTGGTATATTTTTATATTTTTATACAAAATAACATTACTATTTTGTTTACAAAAAGAACAGGGTTATATGTCATTTGCAGCTACCTGGATAAGGAAATCATCCAGACCGAGTTTAAAAATGCCTGGAAATACCTTCAGAGCCGCAGGGAGAACAATTATTTTTCAGAAAATGGGATGCCTAACTCTGTGATTTCAATATAATGGTATTACATGAGAGGCACCAACTGGGACTCATCTCCAACTTTCAAATTACCTATAAACAATAAAAGAAACCAACGTCTTCTTGAGGGTTAATAATGTTTTACCTGAGGAAATCCCACACTTCAAATGAATTTGATATGATAACAGCTCGGGTAACGGTGTGTGGAACACGTTGAATGTGCATATATCTGCCGTGCTTTGGGCAATAATCAGTGTCCACCTGCAGTTTGACTTTCTTGGATTGACTCCCCGGCATCAAACCTGAACATTTTCCATGTGTTGCACCGATTTAGCCTATTTTCTACCTCTCAACAGCGGTCTGTGAGACTGCTGTCCAGCCCTGGAGCTGGAACAAAGCGCAGCCCATCTGTTGTATTGGATACTTCCCTTATCAGAGCTATATTCGTCTAATGGCTCCCTATGGAAAATGCTCTTTGTTCTTAGACAGGCTAATGGATGGCCAAGGTTACCGGAGTCATTGTTGCTAAGGTGAGGTTGTTGTGTTGATCGAACACTGAGCCAAAAGTCTTAAAGACCAGAGAGTATCATGAGGAGAAGGCAGGGCTTGCTTTAAAATACCTTCAAGCGGTGGGTGCATAGGCTTATTTTGCTCAGTGGTTTTCCCTTTCTCACACTGTCTCTCGCACACGTACGCATGCACGCACGCACACACACACAGTCATACACATATGCTAGCAAAATTGAACCAATGATGAGAGCAATGAGCCATAACCAAAGCTAGAGAGGGTTTCAGGAGAGTGAATGGGATTTTAGAAGCTGGAGCCTAAGTTAGGTCACAGCAACCTTGTGGGTGAAAAGAACGAACGTCTCTGCTGCTGCTAAACTCACCCAGAGAGGAGCAAAGGCTGATCTCACCACCTCTCACATCGTGTGTCCCTTAATGTCTGCTTCTTGCTTTTTTCTCTCTGCCTCCCTGCTTCATCCCTCCTTCTCTTTGCCCTTCTTTTTCAGCCCCCCTTTCCATCTCCCTCCCTCTGCCAGACTGTAAAGCTTTTTTTTGGTGGCACTAAAACTGCTTCTAGTCCATTTGCTCTCTTTGCAATTTTTTCAGAGTTCCACTTTCCTCTCCAAGCTTTCTGAAATGACTTCCATCTTTAGACGGACAGAGATGGATCACGAGAGATCAGTCGGGCTTTTGCTCTTTGTGGCACGCCGTGCCTTCGGGCCTCCATCGCTCCATCCCTCCTTATGTCTCGTTTCCCCTCCTAAACTCATGAGAGAATTATACCGGCCGCGGCAAGTCAGTGTCTCCCTCCCACACAATACCACCAGTAGAGCCGAGGGAAAGAAACGTTGTTTGCACACCGTCAATGAACACAAGGAAGGACTCATCTGATTTTAATGATTTTCATTACCTGTGGATTTTAGGCCTGCAGTGTGCTCTCAAAAAAGCATCAATCAGGAACTGATGAGGAACTCTTATTTATTTTTTTAAAGTAATTAGTTGCTGGCATTTGTATGTGATCAGGATCTTTGGGCATGTGGAGCGTGCAGTAATCCATTTAGCTAAAACTCGTGTACAGAAAAAATTAGGACTTTGAAAGAGAGAGAGAATTAATGGAGAGGTTTTTGAATCTAAACAAGCAAAAGGAGTTGGTTGGTCTGTGCTCCAGACTGAAATACTTTAGCATCTGTTGGATGGATTGCCATAACATTTGGTACGGACATCCATGGTGCAAACAGGATGAATACTGAGTACTTTTGGGTAGGCATGGGTCTCGAGACCCGGTTCTATTAAGGTCCCAGTTCCAAATTTCTCAAAACCCGAAAATCAATAAGGTCTAGTGGATCATACAATGTTATGTGTTAAAGTTAATATGTGCGCGAACCGGAAAAAATCATTTAGGAGCACAGTACGTAAAAACTGTAAGTAAACACTTCCCTCCACACAGGAAATAATTCAAAACATAGTCGGCCTGGCTACCGAGAGGTCGCTTAGTCAGCTCGTTAACCCTATGAGCCCGAGCATGTCATATATCTGGGTCTTTGTGCAGTACATTCAAACTGTTACATCCAAGATTGATACACTTTATGTCCCCAATTTATGAATTTTCGGTCGTTTATCGCTGCTCGCTTTTAAGCTATCCTCCATTTTGCTTTTTGTATGATGTTCAGGGAGACCATTCTGACCAATCAAAAGCTTTTTTTTAATGTCTTATCAACCAATAGAAGGCTGGTCTGTAATTGCAGATGAAACCAAGGGAAGAATAGTTAGATACGACCAGACGTTTTCAAAAATACTTGAGAAGAAATCAAACAGTCACAGACTCCCAGTTTTTGCAATAGGAGTAATAATACAGTAGTTCTGTTAAGATTAAGACTTTGTGATCTTGTCTTTCCACCAAATAATAGAAAAGTATCTAATGGTATTGATAAAGACTCGGAGAGTTAAGCAGTCTAGAAACTAATATCAATATCAATATCCCAGATGATGTATTTTACTAATTTTGGTGATCTTTAACTTTTCCTCTTGCGCCACCATGACGTTGACTTTTTTTTTTTTTAAATAACTTACAGCTGTTTGAATGGATTGCTGTGTTATTTGGGAAATACATTTATATCTCCCTCAGGATCAATTGTTTTAACTTTGATGATACTAACTTTCTATCTAGCTATCCAATGATTTGGTTTAGGACCACGTACTATCACAATTATTGACATTCCCTACAGCCTCAGCAGTACTTTCTGTAAGCACACATTAGCAAATGACATGCTAAACTAAGATGGCAAACATTATCAACATTACGCCAACATGTTAGAGTTGTCATTGCATACATGCTTGCATGCTAACGCTTCAGCACGGTACAGCCTCGCAGAGTCAGTAATGTGGCTGTAGACATAAGGGCCTTGCACACCGAAAACCATAACTACAACCAAGAAAAAAGATGCGAGCATCCACACTGATGAGTGATAGAGTTCTGGAAATAGTTGTGCCGTGCATGCTCCAGATGTGTCGGTGCCCCAAAATGGATGTCTTGGTTAATAATTATACCAAAAACACTTCACTCCTGATGGGAGGGAAAGCCTGATCGCATCCTAGATGTCCTTTTTCTTGATAGTGTTTTTATAAACACTGTTTGTTTCATGTTTGTTTTTAACCTCAGTGATGGGTCTCTCGCCACATATCTGCAATGTGTGACATGTTGAACGTGATGCCCTGTAAATTGGGATGGATTTTGGTTGGCTATTAGTGTTTTTTTGTCGTTCATCAAATGACTCTGAAAGGGATCCCAACGCTATCTTGTTCGCCACTGTCGTTGTAGTTGTGATGCGACTACCCACTTGAGTTAGAATGATTTTTAAAACGAAATATTCAGAGTGTGACAATGGAGACAGTTAAACTTGAAGTCCTGGGATTCTCTAAAGTTCAGCTCATGTTCAAATACAACACAACAGACTTACTCTGAATCATGCTATTTGGCTCAAGGTAGTTAACATTTTTCTTGTCAGACACTCAGTGTGCCTGCTGAGAAAGTGACTGCTGTGCTGCTGTCTGATGGAAGCTTTCAGGTCGTTGATTACTAGGTGTCATGCCTGTGGTGTCGCAGCAGCGG
This sequence comes from Etheostoma spectabile, assembly GCF_008692095.1. NCBI lineage: Eukaryota > Metazoa > Chordata > Actinopteri > Perciformes > Percidae > Etheostoma > Etheostoma spectabile. The sequence continues at coordinate 8,256,264 of NC_045753.1, forward strand.
GGGGGATATACTCTTTATACAGCGACTGACACCGTCGAGCAATGATAAAGTTTTGTTTGCTAACAAAGAAGACACAAATAATAGTTGTAATTACTTGTTGACTTATCCGTACTTGTACATCTCGTCTCATTGGGCTTCTGAATAATTTCACAAGTTGCATGTATTGTGTGAACTCCTGATAAATGCAGTTTTGTCTAATGAACTAGTGCGTCGCTAGTCTATATCCATAAACATTGCCCCTGGGAAATCCGCCTGACTTCACTCATTTCACCTTCCGCTTCCTTCGTGTTGCCATTTTAAACTCCGGTGGCTTTATGAGGACTATGGATAACTGCTCCTCAGATCTCTGCAGGGTAAATCCAGACAGCTAGCTACCTATACCGGAAACGCTGAGGAGGAACGTCTGGCAAAGCAAGGCTAGGGCGTCACTAACCTTCACACATCAGATTACACCAAAAGAGGGAAAAGCTGATATACAAGAGGCTTTAAAAGGCCTGAAAGGTGACTGCTTCACTGCTCCAAACATACACAGGGATGTTAGGGCAGCTTTAAAGTGGAAAGATAAGTGACCTTCATCTTTTTCTTTGTAAGGACTCAGCTGGCATTGGCGCTAAATTGTATTGGTCCAACAAACTCATTGGGTTTACTGCCTCTTTCATGGATTTAGCCCCTCATCATCATCCATCTCTCAACCTCTCTCCCCTCCTACTTTCCTTTCCTTTATTATGTGTCTCTTGTTTTGTTATCTTATCAATCAGTCTTGTACTTTTTTTCCCTATCCTATCTTTCATCTTTGGGCTCTCTTTGGTCAATCTTCTCCCAGTCATTTGGTGTTTCCCTGTTTGATGAGTTCCAGGGCAGAAAAGGGCAGTGTGACAATAATGAATCACAATTTGTGTTCACACCACTTCCCAGATGAGACAAAGACGAACACTTCTCGGATGTATTTTATCCATGGAGGATGAAAATGAGGGTCTGTTGTGTGCAAAGACCTATTTTGTTCAAATCTGCATGTACTTGTCCATCCATCCATCCGTCCATCCATCCGTCCATCCATCCATCCATCCATCCACGCACACACAAACGCCATCTAAGTACCAAGCACAAATGGAATGCAGTGTGAATGTACATTAGAAAACGCAGCATGCCAATGTTGAGAAATAGCACCTCGGATCCACAACTCACTGACTGTTTTACATATACAGTACATTTGATAGATAGAAGTGCATACATTCTAAATGAGCAATTCTCTTTGATCAGCAAAAACTGAGCCTATATGTTTCCAAACTAAGTCAGGGGCTCACTGGAAACTTCTCACTGTTTTACAACCCAAACAATGATTTTTTTTCCTGAACCTTCAGTTACTTCAGTAACATTAGTTTTGTTTGATTTCACAATGGGACTCTCCCCCAAAATAGTGACGCCAAGGGTCCTGACCGAGCTAATGGCAACCTTTACTAATAGAATAAATGATAATGGCTTTCTGAACCTACTACTAGGTGTAGCAGGCCCCTTCTAACCCATATCAGTGAGACTAATAACCAATGATAACATCCATTGAATGGAGCGATAATATTCAAAACGGGTTCACCCTCTATCTGTCCTTTACATTTTTGTTCTATTCCCGTAGAACTAGAAATCCCGTAGAAATAAAAGATACTGTTCGTAAAAATGTGCTTGTGTCCGCTGCATTTTTTTAAAAGCACCTCTCTATCACCTTTTCTGCATATACGCTTGTCTTCACGCATGCTACAGTACCTTTAACCAAAGCTGTTTGTGTACTCTGAAAGAAAGAGAATCATAGAGGGTCCCAATTAATATCAGTTGCATAAACCATCTTTACTATGCACTGTGTGAAACCACATAAATCAGACACTCAATGAATAATTGAGACATCCTCTTTGACACTCTCAGATATGTGCACCGCTGCCTGCAAAATGCTGCCCTACCCGTAGAGAAATGCAATGTCGGAAATGTGCTGGCACCTTTAATTTCTATATTAGCCATTGGGTATGGCCTGGTTAGTCTGCGAGACTTGTGACTGCCGAGGCGGTTAGCTTCATTCCGGACCTGCTCACTGTGACTCGCTCTGATTATCCAGAGGCTCAGAACACATAGGGATGGGCTACTTTAGCTATGCAGATGAGATAATACATCCATATGTATTAATGTGAACTTTGAGTGTGTGCCGTTAGCTGTGTGCCGACATTGCATTCAAAGACAGATAGATTTTTCCAATGTGGGTTATGCTGATGATTTTGTGTGTGTGTGTGTGTGTGTGTGTGTGTGTGTGTGTGTGTGTGTGTGGGTGTGTGTGTGGTGTGTGTGTGTGTGTGTGTGTGTGTGTGTGTGTGTGTGTGTGTGTGTGTGTGTGTGTGTGTGTGTGTGTGTGTGTGTGTGTGTGTGTGTGTTGTCATGCACATACAGGAATCTGGGGTGTGTGAGTGTGTATGCACATGTGAGTGATTATGGTTATTTAATGGTTGGTTGGTGACGAGGGAGAAAACTATTATGTTGATGATGGTGATGATGAATGTTTTACAATGATGATGATAATTACAATCGTTGTCTTGGTCTTACATCCATCAGTCAAGTATTAAACACCCTCGGGAAGACACAGAAGCTGCTTTTAACTGCTGCACGCTGCAGTACGGGCACCACATCAACTTTAGTCATTTCCATTACATTTCCATTTCAGGGTTTGAGTCAGTACTCTTATCCAGAGCGATTCACAATGGGGAGGTTGTGGTTCGGTGTCTTGTTAGACATAGATGTTTATGGGCAACGGTTAAATTGGGATTTGCTATGTGGGTTTCCTGGGGGGGGGGGGGGGGGTCCGGGGTAGCCTATTTCCTCCCCCGGATTTTCTTTAAAAAAATAAACCGTTAATTGGCACTTTCTGGAGAGTTTTGTGCAATGAAATGGAGAAATCGAGTCTTACATGTTATGTGCCAAACTATAAGCTTAAGAGCCTGTACTTTGTGTTGTTGTTGTTGTTGTAGTGTCAACAGGTATTAAGGGCATTTACATTACTGTTAATAAGTCATCACTTAATCACACATTTTATAACCTTGTTATGATATAAGAAGTGACCCATACAATGCTCCAAACATAATGGGCCACATGACGAGACTTACGTTTCTGGTTAATTTATTTATTTCAATTTTTTTCTATGAGTAAAGCGAGGGAGAGTATTCTGTGTTTTCATCTGTGTTACATTTCTCAGATTATTACATTACTGTACTTAAATTTCCTTATAAATTCTCAACATAGTGTTGTGGGTAGAGAGCTAATAAAATAAGGAGCTAGTTTAATTTCTGCTGACAATAGTCATGGATTAACACTATCCATGTAAGCAGGTGTATATGTATGGATAAATGGGTTTAAAGTGATTATGTTATTTTTATATGAGCCCAGCAAACTCTTTGGTCAATCAACTTCAATATGATACTGTTTTCCCATATGGCCTTCAATGATTTTAATTATGATGGAGAAGATGTAAAACTAGGTCAACTAGTGACAAGATCAACACAAACATTCAAAACACTAGACTAGAATCTGGAGTTGTGTTATCTGATATTACTAATCATTTTCCAATTGGATTATTTCTAGAACTTGCTACTAAGATTAAATTACCCCGGCCAAAAACAAAAAATAAAGTACTAAATCAGAGAACCCTGTAACAACTGAGCGGAAGCTTACAGGCCAAAACATGGGAAGCAGTCTATGACTGCAATGATCCTGACATTGCATATGACAACCTAATAAATGAGTTCACAAACTCTATTTGTTGTACCATCCCAGAGAAGAATGCCGTATGCAGTGCAACACTGTCACAACCCCCTGGCTTACAAAGGGTATCTTAAAATCTGTCACGCATAATAACAAACTTTACAAACATTACTTCAAAAACCCAAGCGCTATGAACAAGGATATACACTACTTATAGGAATAAACATCCACATAAGTAAAAGTAACCACTATAAATACCTCATACAAGCATCACAGGCTTACCGAATATAATGTCTTTCATAATGCCTGCATGATATTCCAGGTCATTCATAGGTTAAATTACCAACTGTGTGGGCTTGTTCCAGTCAGTTGTTTCCTGTACACTTATGACACAAGGGAAAAGCACCTAATCGCTGACAAAAAACGACGGATATAGTGTACGAGCCTGAGTGTAGTTTGTAGGAGACCGCAGATTTGGAACGAGCTTGAGGACAACTTTAAATTGTTGCATTCGGTCTCCATCTTCAAGTAAAGTCTCAAGGAAAAAATTCTCATAACATATGATTGTTGATTATTCCGTAAGTGCGGAACGGCACTGGAGGTTGGATCTAAAGACAACAAACACGGAAAAAATAAGATTAAGTGATTTAATGAGTGTACAGTAATTGTGCTGGTGGCAAAGGGGGGGTGCGTTGAGGAGATCCAGTGGTGAGTGGTGGGTGCAGGAGACTTACAGAAGTAGGTCCAGAATCCCGAAGCACAGGGACAAACCAGGAACACAAAATTCTGGCAGGAAAAAGAATGACGACAAACCAACTCGAGACACAGACTAAATACACATGGTAATGAGGGTAGTAACAAGGGACAGGTGAGACACATCAGTTCAGGGCAGACAACCAAAAAGGCCAGGAAATACAATGCGGGAAGTAAAAAACAAAAAAAAAGACATGAGACAGGAGACAAGACACTACAAAGTAAAAAAAGAAAACTGAAGAATAAAACACACACAAGGATAGAACTAGGAAATCAAAGCAACAGAGCGAACACGGGTAAAACATAACCATGAACACACAACAGGGAACAGGAACACACAGGGAATTAATTGACAAAAAAAACTGAAAAAACTCTGAAAACCACAACCACAACATCACTTTGATGATAGGTGCTACCGATTGTTTCATCATGCCAAATCCTTTTGTCTGCAAATCTGGATTTGAACCTCGCTTCGCACATGGCAAAGACCAACCGAGCTGCACGGTCTAATGAAGGTGTCTCTGACGGTGAAGTCCTGCTGTGTCACTTTATCAGCAAGCTGCCCTCCAATAAAAACTTCAAAGGCGCGTTGTTAGCGGGTGGAAATGGGATATGAGAGCAGGAGTGGGAACTTATGCTCGGCCCTCCAGGGTGGCAGAATCAAGATGCGCCTGGTGACAGTGGTGTCCCTTTGAGTCAGGAAGCCAGTGTGATGATCTCTGCTTTAGCCTCCAGACATGTGATTAGATATTGGGCTGTCAGTCGGACCATTTAGTTTGTGTCTCTAATTGTCTGCCTCTCCCTCTCATGCTTCATTTTCCCCACCGATCCGTGTTCCTCTTCCCCTCTTCTTTATTTCACTCTCATCTACTATCCTCCACTCCCCACCCTTACCCTCAATCATTTGCTCACTGGCTTCCTTGCTATGCTCAAAGCCAATTTTCTAGGACTTGTCCGTGACTCATTCAGTCATGATAAGAGGCCAGAGAGAAAGAGTCTCCTTATAGTTTTTAGAGTAGAGACAGAGTTTTTAGTCAAGTGTTGGAGGGGGATCACACAAAGAGAAGGAGTGGGAAGGGAGGGAGGGAGGGAGTTGACAGCAAAAGGGTGTGGGAGATGAGAACTGAATAAAGGAAGCAATTGCGATAAAAGACGGAGATAAGAGCTGTGGTTTGTCCTGTTTTCCTCCTGCTGCGACGTCAGGCAGTTTTTCCAAGGTAGCCTCCAACTTAGAAGTCGAGCGCTCAAATCTGGTTACCACCCGCCGGTCTTAAAGAACTTGTGCTGAGTCCTCAAGTGATAAAAAGCTTACTGTGTCTGGGGTATTGATGACTGTTCTGTATGAGGAAGAGAAAAAAATAAGTTTTTTTTTTCTTCTTCCAATGTCTACAAAGCCATATGGCCACAGGGGGGGATTCTTTGTCCAGCATTCTCAGGAACGGTAACGTGCTGACTATGTCAAAGACTCTACTCTAAATGTCTTCCCTCTTTTCTGTGGAGTAGGGGCAGTGCCCGTCCAGAACGGGCTGATTGTGTGGCCCTTTGGTCATGCTGCTTGCAGGTTTCTGAAGAACCGCTCATTCAAACAACTTCACACTCAGCACTGCGCTTCCTCGGCTCTTGAGCAACACGCCTGCCATGACGTAAATGAATAGTTGAGTAGAATAGAATATATGCGTCATTTGCTAACAACTTGCAGGTTGGGGCAAGGCTATTTCAGGGAACAAAAGCATTCAATTTAAAATTTATATCGCTGATGCTTGAAAAGTTTGAGTTTGCCATGTGTAGTCCATATCTACGACTTACCACTTCTGGGATTGCTCCCTTGCTGCCGGAAATTCCGCCAGATGTCCTTATTTTGGGACCAATGTCCGTTACCTTCTGCTAACTCTTCCTCAGATCTCTGCAGGGTAAATCCAGACCGCTAGCTAGACTATCTGTCCAATCTGAGTTTTCTGTTGCACGACTAAAACAGCTTTTGACCGTACGCGTTCCACCAAAACAACCTTCCCGAAGCTGTTTTGCAGCGGCACCGTGGCTCTGCCCGGTGCATAGTGCCGCCCAAGACGATCGTGATTGGTTAAAAGAAATACCAATAAACCAGAGCACGTTTTTCTCCCATCCCTAAAGGCTGTGTGGACTGGCCAGACCCTCCGTAGCGCTGTGGCAATGCGAGACTAGCTAAAATGTAACGTCTGCTGGCTCTCCGCTCTCTCTTTCTTCATCTCTTGTATTCTCTGCATGTATTCATTCTGATATGTTCTCTGTTTGTGGTCAGTGTTTAGAACTAGGATTACCTGAGTTGGCATCCTTTTTCCATGAGGGTTTGCATGATTTTGCCTCCCATATGCATTTAGAACAACACATCTGATAAAGCATTCTGATTAGGCGGCAGTCTGCTAACCAGCACTATTCTTTTGAACAAAACTCTCTCTTTCAAAAGCACCAATATGCACTCAGGGATCGGTAGCAGGCGCGCCGTTGTCTGGCGAGATTTGTAGAGTGTGATGTGACATTTTCTTCAATTCAAAGAGAAAAATATAAAACAGAATATTATTATTATAATAAGCCCCGTTCCCATTTACTTTTTTTTTGTTTTGTTTTGTTTTTACAGGGCTGTAGGAAGAGCTTGAGTAGTCATAAGATGTCTGGAAATATGTTACTCTCTTTCAGTTAGGAAATACCAGCTGCTCCTTTTTTCATATTTTACAGACTAATGGATGCAACACAAAAGCGATCTATTGATGTGTGAGCCACATATTCACAATATACAGGTGATGGCATAACTATAACTATAACTAAAATATGTTTCCTTCTATTCTATAGTTAAAAGCCCATTGGAGTTACTCCTCATTTGCCACCGACTTCTTCTTCCTTGTGTGTTTTCTTATGGTGGGAGAACAACTCAGCGGTAAGGTAATTGCTGAGGCAGATTTGAGAGGTCGTCTTCTTTCCTCTGCATTTAATAGCTCACCTCTTCCTCATAAAGCTCCGGCGACCTCCCTGGAGCAGAGACAGAGGGTGTAGGACGCACTAAAGGTGAATACCTTTGTTTTATGTGCCAAAATAAATCTCATCCCTTATCGGTGGACAGGGAGTAGTTTTATATTCTCGCCAGCACCCTGCTAGTACCAGCTCTACTCGGCTCGACTCGGCCACGGCGCCCCGTCCTACGTTTTCCATTGCAGATGCTTGCATAGCAGGAAACCTCCGTAACGTGACACACACACACACACACACACACACACACACACACACACACACACACACACACACACACACACACACACACACACACACACACACACACACACACACACACACACACACAACGTTGAAGGTGTGTTGCTGTGGCTGTTTGCCACAGCCAGAAGACATTTAGTTTCAAAAGAAGCTGGAGGCAGCAAAAAAAAAACAGCGCTAGCTAAAATATTTCAAAAAATGGAGGGGGGTTTCAGGACACCCCCACCAGTCACTAGCAATGATGACGCAGTGAATAGTGATGATTCTCTCTCAGTAGTCTGCAGGTTTTCACGTCACCTTTTGGTATGGCCTCAGCTCGCTTGGTACCTCGACTGAGGTGGAACTAAAAAAAAGTACTTGCAGCAGGTACCATGTAATGGAAAAACGCCATACAAATCAAGTTAATCAAAAGTATACACTAGTCTTTTGGTGTAGCAGCTTTGTAGCTTTCACTCACTTCCACTGAGCAACAGAACAATGGAGTTTGGATTATTTTGGTTGTTTAATTTCTTTGTGAAGTGTCGTTAATATTCCCATTTAATTCAAAGCAAATTATTTAAAAGCAAGCACACTCACCCATCCACACACCTTCTCCTCTTTACTTTTCCTTTTGTTTCCGCACTTGCATCAATTTTTTTTAACTGTAGCTGCCCCTTGTCTTGAATGTCTTCCCATTCCTCCTCCTTCTCCTCCTGCTGCTGCATCCACTCCTCACAGTGATTTCTCTCTAAAATAAACACTTTTTCTCAAACACTTTTTTTTACTGCAGTCAAGGTAGTAATCACCCTCTCTGCTTTTACCTCATTGTAGAGTTTCTCCTTTTCCTCTAATGCCTTTTTTACCCAATTATTTCTTTTTTTTTAAACCCCCTATTGACATGAAGAGTTTTCATTTCTAAGGATGATGTGTTGATTTAATATGTTTATGAGAGATATGACAGGAAATGAGATTAACATTAGCCGTGTTGGAAACAGTTCCCTCATTCACTCACTCACTACTCCCTACATAGTGTTTATTAAATAGGGAACTATATAGGGAATGACCAAACGAGACACTACACTGAAAAGACATCGTTGCGTGACTTGCGTCTGTCGCTGCGCCGGTTACGGGCGTGAAGGAAGCGGGCGCGCCCGGCATCATGTAAACAAACCCAAACAAAAATACTTCTAATACGTCCCTGAAACCAACTGAGCACGCAGGAGGAGAGTAAAAGGTTGTAAATATGCTCAGCTTTCGTGGTTGCTTCCGCTTCTTCTTTTCCCCCGGGTAAAAACGGCCGCGCTGCTTTGGGGTATTCAAGAGTTAAATGTAGGGTACATTGTAGGTACAGTCAAATCAGCTGTGCATTGTGGGTGTTTTATAGTGGACTGTATAGTGAATGAAATTACCCGTGCAGAATTCAAACACCTCTACAAAATGACAAACACACTACATATAGTGCACTATTTCTGTGATAGGGAACGGTTTTGAAGTCATGATTGTTTTTTTAGCGTAAACTAACTTTGGGTAATGTTTCTGTTCATCCATGTTCGCTGGTTTTACTCCTGTCTATTCCCAACCAAGATCAAGAATCTCCAGCCAGTCAGCAGCTCTGTGGGGCTGTCCTCAAAGGGCTTTAAGCTAAATGCTATTGTCAGTACGCTGTATGAAAGTGTTACGTTTAGCAGGTCTAATGTTTACCACGGTTTCCATTTTAGTTTAGAGGGGTTAGCTTGCTAACTAGCACAATCTTCTAAGCCCAGCAATGGGTAAGGGAAATTAGCGGGTATTGGGTTAGACTAGGCTGCTAGCATGGCTAAAAAGTACAATACTTGCCTGGATGAGGGGTTGCAGGCCCAAAACATACATTCATGTCTTTACTTTGCACTGGTCCTTTGCTATGTCCTCTATCTATCTATCTATGCTGTATATCTACAACTCTAAATGGACTCTATTTTCTGCCTAATTGGGCACATGTTTTGGTCGACAATGATCTGTGAAGAGGGGGTGGGATGACATGAGGCTCTGCTGCCTTTGCTTTGGTTTGACCCAGTCTCTTCTTTTGCCCCCTCCATTCCTCTCTGTCACTAACAACACACACTTCTAAAGACCTCCCAATACCTCTTATGTCTTTCTGGCGCTCCTTTATTGGGGGCTTGGAGAAAGCGAGGGGATGACACGTAGTAAAGGGCCGCAGGTCGGATTCGAACCCTGGCCGCAGCAAAGGACTCAGCCCACACGGGGCGCACACTCTACTAGGTGAGCTAGAGGCCGCCCCTCCCAAAATCTTTTCTAACTCATCATTATTTTTTTCACGGGATCATATCAAAGCTTTACGTTGAAAATGTTGCTAATAAAAAAAAAGAGAGAAAAAGGAAAAGAAAACCCATTAATTTCCTTCTGCACTTTGTTGTAGTCTTTCTGTTGTTCCTTTCTTTGTCGCTGTCTTCTGGTCTGATTAACACCTTTAGCCAGCATGGCATTTTAAAGTCAACCGGGACATCATGAAACGGTGCGGAAGCCAATGGATTTAGTTTCGTTCGTCACATCCAAATGAGCAAGCGGTCTCTCTGCGTGGGTCTCCTGTGGTGCTGGAAATGGGTTTGCGTTGATGAGTTGTTGTTTTTTTTTTTACCTCCGTGTGGGAACTCCAACAGTACTCCTGGCTGTCAGATGGGGGGACAGCAGACCAGGGTCTTCTCAGAGAGATACAGCAGGGAGAGAGAGAGAGAGAGACATCATTATCAGCTGCACTTTCTGCATTTCTCAGCTGTGGCTCACGACTACTCCCAGTTCCACCTGCTTGTTGGAATACCCCCAGGCTGAAGATCCACTTAAATGTCAAGCAAAGAAAAAGCTGCAATTATCCGTACTCTCAGACGTCCCGTGTCAGATCTTTATTTCTGTCGTTTTTTCTCCTCATGAAGCTGTTGTACTGTGCCTGTTACCCGGGCGAAGGCCACGGAAATGGAGGTTTGGGTTTCCTTAATGTGTGCAGTTTGAAAGTTCAGCTTGTTGTGGCTTTCTCCAGTACCTGGTGCTGGAAGTGAATGGTGCTGCTTTGTGGATGCGTTTATGTAGACCTCAGACCAGCTTCCCGTGCTGAGGCGTCTTTTAATGAGGATCTTAATGCATAAGTTAAAGCAGGCTGGGAAAACACAGACCACAAGTTTTATGATAGTGTCACTATTCAGACGTAGTTAATTTGATAACCGCCATAGGACATCGGTTGATGAAGTGAATTATCACTCCCTGGAAAGACATTTACAAAAGATGACATGTAATACACAGTCCCACAACAGTGGAACCGATTATTATTATTTTTTCATTTGGCCATTTTATATTGTCTTTAATTTCGACGGTCTTTATTGTTTCTGTGTCACACAGTGTGTATTGAGCCTCGGCTAGAAGTGAGAGTCCTGTTCTCGCTTTACGGCGTTCCGTCTTAAACGTCAGCACTGATCTGTGGGAATGAGTCCAACTTATGAAATCAAGAGAGCATCTAAAAAAAAAAAGAAACAGAAAACAATTAACACTTAATAACACGAGAGGTTTGTTTCTGCGAGGAAGTTGTTTTTTAAATAACATAAGGATATCAGATTTTTTTTTAGGGGCTATAGAAAATAATGACAGCTCAATTCAAAGGTGCTTATTTGTTACATTTTGTGTTGCAGTTTGGAGTTTTGATAGAGTGATTGGGTCTCATTCAAGAGCTTCGTAGGAACCGGTTTATTCCTAAGTGGCACATTCAAGTAATTTAAGATTCGTCACTCAGACTTTTCTTTGATGTACGAATGAAATTCATGAGAATTCAGACCTGTTGTAAGGGTCACGTTCTTATATAATAATCACATAATCTGATTGAACTTGAAGTTTAGTGATGACAGACATAACCCAAAGCAAAATAAACAATGCAATGCTATTGGCGTTGTTAGGCATGGCAATTTAAAGGCAGCCGTTCAGTAGTTCTTGAGATAATTCTCTCACTCAGATTTCTGCTCTTTATGCAGTTTGCTGTCCAGAGAGATCATCACCTTCTTCATAATATTCTCTCGTCCATCTCCACGACCATCGCATCCCTCTTACCGCCTCTCATTGAAGTTATCGACCAACCACTTTGCTTTAGTGAGATGCTTTTTAACATCTAACTTCATATCAAACAGTTCCTTCTTTACTTCTGTCACTGAATTATTGATTTCAACCGACACCTAACCTGGTGTTATGTTCCCATTACTGCACAAGCATATTGAGCAATTTGTCCTGGGAATGAACGCTGATTGTAAGAATAAGGATGAGAATGCCAAAACGTTCCTACATGAGGCCCATGCTGTTGTTAAGCATATGTTACAGTGTATACATTTGAACTGCTAAATCTTGTGACGAGGTATCCTGTATTTCCGGGCCCATTTGGTCTGATTCCTTTTACATAACAGTGGAGATAACTTCTCTCCAGCGAAGGCAAGAAAAAAGTTTGATGCACAGCGGGGAATGTCATCCAGAAATGTCAACAGTAAACAAACAGTGTTGATGTCTCCTCAGACTCAATGAAGTTCTGTACCATAGCGTGAGAAATCCATCTGCAAGAGGCAGAGACAGCTTTCTGCTCCTACATTAGGCTCAGTAGACGAAAGTGCAATGTGGTGACTGTGTAAGGCATGTCGTGTTACAGTATGCCTAAGGAGCAGCCCTTTTCTTGACCTTTCGTTCTGCTACAATACAACCTGGAGCTGAATGCAGGGAGTTTGTCCCTGACGTAAGTGAGTCAATTTTTGGGTCAAAAGTAGGTTTACCAAAGAAGTAAATTACAGCACTTCCCTACTAAAGAAAAAAACCTCTCTATGCATCATAAATTGCTGATACTTCAGTACCCAAAAGCTGGATTTTCCTTCTTATATTGAGGTTATATTTTCATCAAACGTATTATTATGTTATTTTTCTCAATCATTTCATAAGCCATTTCAATGCCAACAATAGGACTGTGTCCATCACAGTGGAGCTTTCAACGACAGCCAAAACCCATCAACCCTTCCTCCGTGAGGTCCCAGTGAACCCTGATTAGAGGCCCTACCCCTGTTTGTAGACGGCTTTTTTTTATTGGAGATATCAAAGCGCCAGTGCTCGAATATTCACAGATGATTGATGTTGCCAAAATTTTTGTCGGAGATAATGAAAGACTATTTGTGATTAGTCAGAAGGAAAGAGAGGTGTGTGTGTGTGTGTGTGTGTGTGGGGCCATAAATAAGTATGCCGATGAGACGGCGTCAAGTGGATTAAGCTCGCTCTGCTAATACCGCCATATGTGTGGAGCCATTGGATGTCTGAGGAACTGCAGAGACTATGGGACTGATTCTATCGTCACGTCTTTGCTAATGCAGCTCCTAGTGTGTTTTCAGACCCAAGACACTATATGTGGCTGTAGAACATTTCATACAATACATAAGGACATTTGCACCCACTGCTGTCTGGTCCTTGCATGAATTTGTTTGCAAAGGTACCATACATACATACATACATACATACATTCATACGTCTATGTAGCTAGTTATTTGTCATGCTCGTCAGGGCTTTATGTTCAGTAGGGTTTTTCAGCTCTATATGGAATATTTGGAAGCACCAACCTTGTTTTCAGCATGGGAACACAGCACATCATGAAAATGTCTAGCTCTCAACTTACTTACTTATCCTGCAGTGATTACACAGCGTTGCCTTCACTTTGACATCGACGTGGCATGTTTTTACAGAGATGGCGCGATTAAGGCATGTATGCAATCATTTTAGATGTGTGGAAATTCAGCGCTCCAAATTTTGTGTTTTGCACACTTCCATACGACATTATGAAGGTGACTCAGATATGCTTCTGCGGGTCGGACCCAAAGTGCTGAGATGACAAGTCTCCAGTCCATTAGCGGCCTTGTCTGCTCCCATCTCGTCAACCACTACTGTCATTTACCAGATCCGCGTGTACCTTTCGGTGCAGCTGCTGCTCTTCATACAAGTTACTGTGTTTCAGGTTTTTCAAAAGTCCGACACTAGGGCTAAATCATTCGGCTTTACATCACCGAGTAGTGAATGAATACATATTATTATATTATATAAACCAAAGTGGTTTATGGTAAATTACAGATCATATTAAACGAATAAATCTTTTCTTTGTTTCCCAATGCTTTAGAGGCAAAAGTCGCCAAACTATACACATTATATTTAAACAACCACTCCATTTTGTCGTTTAGTACATTGGTAGACAAAAACATTTCTGAATTTTGAATAGACACACATTTAAGATGTATATTTTCACACAACTTAATACAATATAGACAATGCAAAGAAAATGGGATTCATTCTCAACTTCTCCTAATTCACATAAGTCGCACAACCCTTTATCTTCTTGGATGTTTCTAAAACTTTTATGGTAAGGGGAAACCCTCTGACTCCTCGATAAGTTTGCTGTAACATAAACTTCAGGACATTAATAAAAGTAAATGGATTTTATTCATATAGTGCGTTTTGCAACACTCAAAGACACTTTACAGAGTTTTTAAAAGGAAACACACATACCACAGAAAAAATTACATTTTTGATTTGAATATTATTAGTTTGTACTTTTGGTTGTAGTAGTTTTCATTCAGGATGTACGTATTCATACCACTTCATAAAAATCGTATTACCTTTATTCTACAATTCTGTGATTATACTGTCGAAAACGTAAGTGTTATTTGACAAAGACACAAAGAAACCTTCTTTCTCACCTCCCACATACTCAGATGTCCATTTAAATGATGGTACATGCTTTTAGATCGTTCTATCCATCTATACTGTGAAGTGTCATTTTCACGTATCTTTTTATAACATTAACTGTGTCTAGACACGTCTGTCAGCGAGACTTTAGGACAGCTAATAACAAAGCCTCAGCTGTCAGTCTTCTCCTAATGGCTGTCCAAAAATGTCACATTTCTTCATGTTCGCCATGTAACCTAGACTGCACAGTAGCATGCGTGCCGACAAAACATCAAGAAAAAAAAGAACCGTTGCCTTGAAAACATTCTTTAAAATAAAAACTGTCATTATCCACTTGGTCCAGTGTCCGTCACAATGGGTTTGACATAAACACAACATAAGGTTCTTGGACTGAAGCTCTGACAGTGTATGTGCACCTCTGAAAACCTCTAACCCTAACCCTTTAAGAGGGGTGCCTTAGAGCCAAATAATGCCACAGACCCAGATTCTTCATGCATTTCATAAATATCATGACATGTAGAATAGTTACTTCTTTTAGGAGCCACGCTAGCAGCGTGGATCTATGGACAACATTATTGGTCTATCAGTAGATGGTAGGTGGACTGAAATATCTCGACAACTGTGTGATGGATTGCTATGAAATTTCATATAGACATGCATGGTCCAGAGAGGACTTCTCTGGAAGGACCTAAGGATCCTCTTAGGGCTGGGCGATATACCAATATTATGTTGATGGCATGTTAAGAGACTGGATCTTGTGTAGATTTTGAATATCTGAAATTGTTTTATGGCAAGTGTTGACTTTTCCTGGATTTAAAGGCTGCATTACAGTAAAGTGATGTAACTGTCTGAACTCACCAGACTGTTCCAGCTGTTCTATCACAGCATTTGCCTTTAACCATGTAGTAATTATATTCACACTTTTAATAAATATTTATCAAAAATCTAATTTAAAGAAACTATTTTGTTAAAGCACCAATAGGCAACCCTACAATATTGTTGCAATATCGGCATCAAGGTATTTGGTCAAAACCAGCGTGAAATCAGATTTTTAGGAGGCAGAAGCTCCATACTGCACAGGAGGCTTTTGAGAGATTTGTTAATATGAAAGAAAAGAAAGACGAGGAGGACAATGCTGAACATGAGGAGGATCAATCAACTGATGAGTAGGAACATGATGGCCGCATGCTGCTTTTTCCTCTGAAGGAGCCCCCACATTGCCTGCTGCAGAAATGGAAGATGAGTATGAACTGAAGGAAATTGATGAACTTGATGATGAGGTAGAACCTAAAGCTGATATAGAAGAAGTATCAGATGGGCTGCAGTGCATCTATTATGAGGAAGATGAAGAATCAACGGATGAGGTAGAATCTAAAGCTGAAATAGTGGAAGTGTCAGAAGTCGAGGACTGCATCTATTATGATGAAGATGAAGAATCAACTGATGAGAAAGAATCAGTGAGGAAGAGGACCCAGCTACAATAGAAGAATATTTCCAGTCAAAGGATGAAACATTGGCGCCTGAATAGCTCAGTTGGCTTAGCGGGCGTCCATATATGGAGGTTTACTCCTGGACGCAGCGGGCCAGGGTTTGACTGCGACATTGGGCCCTTTGCTGCATGTCATTCCCCCCTCTCTCCCCTTTCATGTCTTCCGCTGTCCTGTCAATAAAGGCCTAAAAATGCCCAAAAAATAATCTTAAACAAAGTAAAAAAGGACAAAACATTGATCTGGTCTTCCATTCCTCCCAGTGACGGACAATGCATGTTGACAGCAGAGAGAGAAACAAGCCACCATGGTCTCCAGTTGATGACTTAGGTCCACTTGACCTGGCTTATTGGCCTGCAATTTCAAATTAAATAAAAAAATGGTGTTAATGTGTTTGAATGAAGTTGTTATTAAAGGCTTAATACAGAATTAGGTGAAGCATCCACTAAATATTATTTAAATACCAGTAAAACTAGATGGGGTCATTTTGACCCCAGAGGACAAACAGGTGTGATTATGGGCTTTAATTTAAAAAATTCAAACAAAAAAAAAATAGCATCCTTACTAAACTTTGACATACTGTATACCACTCTGTGATAAGTCAAATAGTCAAAATAATATTAGGTCAAAAAGAATTCCTAGTTTCATTTTATTTTTTACTCGTAATAAGGGTATACCTTTATGTAAACAAGGTCTATTGGCTCTAAATTTCAAAACAAAGGGAACGATGTGTAGTAGTGGGTGGAACTGAAGTAAGATTAAAGGTGTAACACAGAATTGATTGACAATTTATACTGTGTACTTAAAATAACAGTCAAACCAGGTGGGGTGATTTGGACCCCAGAGGACAAAAGGTGTACAGCATTTGGGAGGACATTACGAGGGTTAGGGGGTGGCTGTGGCTCAGTGGTAGAGCGGTCGCCTGCGATCCCTGCCCCTGCGGTTCCATGTCAAAGGGCAAGACACTCAACCCAGAGTTGCCCCTGATGCTACAAATCGGAGTGTGAATGTGTGTGAGTGTTCATCTGATGAGCAGGTGGCACCTTGTCCGGCAGCCTCTGTCACAGTGTGTGAATGTGTGTGAATGTGCTATGTGAAGCGCTTTGAGTAGTCGTTAAAACCAGAAAAGCGCTATAGAAAAACAGTCCATTTACAAATGAAAAGTTATGTTAAAGATGACTATCGATGTATAGTTGAAGACCTCTTAAAGGCGGCATCAAATCCATTCTTGTTTCTTGACTTTATGTGTGTAACATCTTGCTGATGATGACCGAGCAGGAGGTAGAAAACATGCATTTCAACATCATGGCACTGATGTTTCTTTTATTTCACTTTTTGATTTGCCTGGTGGGGGGGGGAGCTTTGTATAGGTACATTTGGTCGATTTTTAAATCAATTTCTGCTTTCATGTACCTCAGTTAAGTATTTTTTGGTGTTGGGCATTTTTTAAAATGAATTCTGAAAAGGCTTTCTGCTTCTCTTTTGTCTCTGTGTATTCCCTGGTCTCTACTCTGAAAATGGAACGCATCTCTCACTCTTTTTTTCTTCCTCTCTTTCTGGTAATAGGCTCATCTCTCCTCCTCTCTCTGCTCCCACTATCTTTCGCGAGTCTGAATAAAGCAGCTAATGGTGCATGGAAATGGTGGCACCACCGTCACACCTATAGGCAGACTCTTTCTCTGTTATGTGTTGCAGTGTGTAAGGCTGAGAGGAAGTCATTCTTACACCCATCTCATTCATTTATTGTAAGGCCCGGTAAGAGCTTAGTGACAAATGTGTCAACTGCAAAGAAAAGATAAAAGGCTATTAGCCAAGAGTGTGCTACTGTTTTTCTTTCTTCTCTATCTTTTACAATATTTGAAAACTCATAGTTTTTCAGTTTGACTCTCCAGTTTATTATTTTTTACATTTATACTTATTTAATATCCTATATATACTTGTACTGATTTAATTGAATTGCAGTCTTTTGCAATTTTAGTTTGTTGACAGATACTTTACCAAAACAAAGTTAGAGACCTTTTTTTTTTTTTACTCAGTAACAGACGTGATTTCAAATGTATCAAAGTACAAGACTTCAAACTAAACGTGCTTATGGAAAAGTAAAAATACAGATTTTAAGAACTACTTTGAAAAGTAAAAGTACAAAAAAACTACTTGAGTAAAAGTAATTGTAAGGCATTACTTTCCTCCATGCTGCTGATGATGCAATAATAATGATGATTGATTGTGATGATGATAATGTGTCGTGTCTTACCTCTCAGGTCTACATCCGTATCCTGGACAACGAATGGAATGTGTACAGGCGTTACGCTGAGTTCAGGGAGCTTCACAACCACCTCAAGTCCCAGTTCCCACAGGTGGACACCTTCAGCTTCCCACCCAAGAAAGCCATAGGGAACAAGGTGAGCTGTTACTGGGACTGTTTGGGCCTTTCTCTGGGACTCCACCTCATCAGTTCATCATGGACAAAATATGCAAACTGTAAACATGTTTACAGAACGTTTTTGTTCAGCGGCCTGGGACATCGTAGCTATGGTTACAGTCCATAACTCAGTGACCTGGAATCTGTGCTTCAATGAATGACGGCTACGTTAGCGGCAGCTGTGCGCTCGTGTGTCTGTGTGAACGTGATATGTGAAAATCTGTGAAAATGTTGGAATCGAGTTTTGTTGATTCGGGCATTCTTTCAATAAGCAAGTGGAATGGATTTGATATTGAAGCACTGACGTAGCATCCTGAGTGGACAGACTGGGTAATAATGGGCCGAGGGGTCTAAACTTATCATTTTAAAAAGTCATATAATGGCATTGATGCCCATGACCATTTCTCTGCCAGCACTTTATCACTCTTCCTCCATTTGCTGACACATGCACACACACGCACACACACGCACACACACACACACACACACACACACACAC
>NC_045753.1:8275132-8285415 GCF_008692095.1 Etheostoma spectabile
CACACACACACACACACACACACACACACACACACACACACACACACACTCACTCCAGGGGACAGTCAGCGCCCCATGGCTCACTTACCTGTCTACTTACTAGGAGAACAGCCGTCCCTCTCTCATCCTCACCCCTCTCTCCCTCCCTCCTTTTTTTTCATCCTGTTCTCCGCTGTTCCCCTCCAACCTTTGGAAGATAATTTGTTTCCGACCTCGATTCTCTGGGCGCTTGCATTTGACTGTGTCACCGCCAAAAAATGTGGCCTGACATCTCCACCTTCAAAGACGCTCTGCTTTCACGGCTAGAAACTGGACTGAACGCCGATATGCAAGGGCTGCAAAGTGTGTTTGTGTGTGTGTGTGTGTGTGTGTGTGTGTGTGTGTGTGTGTGTGTTTCTGCAGGACCGTGTAGGATCATGTGGAAGTGCCAGTGTCTATCAAAGGCCTAGGCCGTCTGTGTCACTGTGTCCCGGAAAGCTCTCTGAAAGCCCATTACACTGCAAGTTTGAGTGAATTATTGGTTTTCCCCATCTCCAGGAAGTCGGCCATCACTCACAGAAAGCAGCCCTGGCTGTGTTGCTCTCTGTCAACATTTTAAAGCAGGAGCACCACACACAGCTGACAAGACCAACAAGCACTGAAGCCTTGCTTTCCACTTCCTGTTAAAGTCTAACAGGTTTATCAGAGTAACTTAACACCCAACATCTCATTTCCTGACCTTGCTGCAGTCATGTGGAGGTGTTCCTAGGATGTAGTTAGGATAGGGTGACCACCTGCTAATAAGCCCATTGGGGGGCAAGGGGTATGTTTCTGAGGGACAATGTGGGACACTGGCTGGCGCAGCGGGGCTGCCCCGCCCCCCCACGGGCAGACTCACTGATAGTGGTTTACCCATTTCTAGCAAATCCCACCTTACATGGTATATTAATAATGCCCTATTCCCCTAAACATGTGTAATTGCTGATGTAAGCTCATAAACAGGCCAACCGATGTGTATTTTTTTCTAACTATGATTTACTATTTAATGATGCTATTTAATTTAATTTATTTTTCATTACAATTTATTGACTTTAAATAAATTCTAATATGAAATTATAGGATCAACAGGAATTGTAGTTGCTCAACACCACAGTAACAGTAAAAAAAAAAAAAATCTTAACTCACAACTCGAGAGGGGGGGGGGGGTTAGGATGGTGGACTTGCATGTTAGTGAAGGCAGGCCGTGGGTGTGGCTGCGGCAACAGTAGCGTGCTGAACTGTCAATTAATGTTCGTTTGGCCGCCTGGGACTCGAAGATATAGAGCGACCAACTTTTTTTGGAGCAAGCATTGATTATGCAAGCATTGATTATGCGTGACACGGTCTCAATTTGCGGGACGTAAGAATTGGGTCTCAAACGCTGTGCGCGCACGCGCTACACAGGCCGGGTGGTCATCCTAAGTTAGTACACCGTGATGTCACTGTTGTGCGTTTGCTTAGAGGTGCCACAGACTTGAAACGTTTAACTTTTAAGAGTTCAGTGTATCTATGTTACAGTGGCAATTCAGCAATCGCAATTATTATGTGCACTGTATCGTGGAGGGCACACTGTCGCTGTGGCGTCGCTGTCACCTCCATTCATAAATGTTTTTATAAGCATTAAATCTTCAAAATATACGGCCATGCAGCATATCTACTAAAATCTTAGCCTCTCATGATTCAATTAAGCCTGCACACAAAGCATGACATGACTTATAGCATGAGTTACACAACTCTAATAAAGTTAAAGGGAAAAAAAAGAAATACAAAAACAGACTGAGATAGTGCCTAGAGTCTAGAGTTTGTGCGTTCATACCTTTTTCCTTGTGGAGCGGTGATAAATTCCACAAAACCTTTTTTTTCATACCTTGGCAAGAGGCCAAGGAAATAGAATATCCAAGCCATTTTATCCAAAACGAGCTGTTCGCCTCACAATCTTGAAGTTTATGGCCGAATTTCAGCCAAAAAAACAGTAAACAGTTTTCCATTTCCAAATTTTCAATCGTAGAGACTTGTAAAGGCTCAGTATGTGTGTCACTGTATTCGCTAAAGTCTAAGGAATCCAATGAGACCTCATATGAGCCAATCCGTTCGCAGCACGGAGAGACAGCCCTGGGGGACGTCAATGATCTCTCTGACGCAATGTCTGCCCACGTGGCGTTCTTTATAATCTTGACGCAGTGATTTATACCATACTAGCTGACATGACAGAACAATTAAAAACTCGCCCAATTGAACCAAAGTCCTTAAGACCTCTTTCTTTTTTTGGCTTGTAGATTGAGATGACCAAGGTGACAGGTTTTGGTCTTCTTCTTCTCTGTTTACTGCCAGATTAAAGCCATACATAGCCTAACACGCCAATTTATGATGAAACTACGCTGTAACCTAGTTTATGGTAACGCTAATTTGTTTTTTTGCAACATTTCAAAAGTTTTCCTAAAGTTTGCTTGACAATTGAATGGAAACATGGCAATTGTTTACTTTCAACAACTATCACTTTTTTAAGTGTGTTTGAACAAATTCCGCTAAAACCCAATAATCCACCCAAAAATGGTTGACCAGGAAAATAGCTCGAAACCATTGGCGACACTGTGTGAGTGCAAGAGAAATATAAAAATATTGGACCCACACTTTGCTTTATAGCAGGGTTCCCCAATTAGATTTCCAAAAGGGCCAAATTTGGTCATGCCAAGCCAATGGCCAACAGGTTTTTTTGGCGACAGTTTCATGCGCGGTTGTTATTATGATCTTATATTTATTTGATGTTGGGAGTCACACAAGAGCAAAAATATACTCTTGAAACAAAACTAGTCCAAAACCAACTATTTAATTATGAAATGCCCCTGCAGCATATTCTGTTCAAACAGTCAGCAAACAAAAAGTCCAGCAAACAGATTCACGCACGTACGCACGTACGCACGTACGCACGTACGCACGCACGCACGCACGCACTCACGCACGCACGCACTCACTCACGCACGCACGCACGCACGCACGCACACATAGCGCCCACTCCTGTCTGGAACACCCAGGCTTTGGATATCTGCGTCTTTCTAAGAGACAGAAGGACAAACACAATGTGTTACTAATGGTCAAAAACTACTCTGGGTACCATCAGGGAATTTACTTTTGCATACCTTTGTAGTGCAGCTACTGTAGTGTTTTTTCAAAAGTGCATACAAAATGTTTAATATATATATATATTTGATGATAAGGGATTTATTTATGATGGTTATTTGGCTGCTTCTCAAACATTTAGTTGCGTAAGGACCATGACAAAACCTGTTGAGAAAAGGTGTTGCTGCTCTGTTGCAGCTTCGCTCCCAGCCCTTCTGTTTCTGTTTTTGTGTCCCTCCCCGTTCGCGTGCAACTGTGCATTTTTCTCTTCATCTTTGTCTCCCTGTTTTTGTTAACAATCTCTCTTTAAGCATCTTTCCCGCTTTCGTCCATTAAAAAGTGGGACTTTCCAAAGCACATTTTTGATAACCATACAGAAAACACACACAAACACACACACTCAGTCACCCACCCACCCACACACGCACGCACGCACGCACGCACACATGCATACAAACACACACAGGGCCTCTCACTATGATGTGTGGCTAATGATGGCGAAATGTTAATGTCAGGACCGATGTGAGAGGGAGAGACCTTCAAAAGCCTTTTAAACAGCATGGTACATGTCTGCTCTGCTGTGGTTCGCTCTTAAAAGGATAAAACATACAAACTGTCAGGGGAGATCAGGTAGTAGAGGACATGCAAACATCAGCCCTTACTAACTGTATTACATACACAGAAAACAGTTTTCATCATCACATGCGCGCACACACACACACACACACACACACACACACACACACACACACACACACACACGCACGCACAAAGTGTCACAAAGAGCTCTAAAAGAAATAACTGATTATGCATTATTAGTATAATTAGACTGCAAAATTACCACATGGTATGAATAATGACTAACAGGCAGAGACAGGATGAGAAGGAGGCGTTTTGTACAGTAATGAGTCGGGGCTTATTACTGTAGTCTGATTGTTGTAACGCACTTTATAATTGACTTAATGAGCTGAAAAAGTACATGCAGTCGGACACAAGAACAGCTTTTGACCTATTAGGGAAAATCAGGGAAAATACCCACGCATGATACAATGTTTACCAAATGATAAATAGGTTATATACATTGCCTTATACAGATCAATTAAAAGATCCCTTCCTGAACAGATTTCATGATCAGCAGCAGGGCATGAAGTTCACTTTTCTGACCACCTGCCACAGGTGGATTTTTAAATCCACCCACCACTGTCACTTTTTACCAGCCACTTTTTTTGCCTCATAAAGGTGAAAAACTGAAATTGCTGTGTCTCTATGGTCCTACTCGTGAACATTGAGCCGTCATCACGTGCTGTAGTAGGGGGGCCGGGCTGGGACACACCATCATACAGTTTAATAAAGTACTCATTGGACTTTAACTTTAATTATTGCACCTTTAATAATGTAATCCTGTACATCTCATTTACGGTTTTTCCTGTATCCACCGTGTGTGATTGTGTGTGTTTATGTTTGTGCGTGCGCCAGTCGCGGGGGGGGGGGGGGGGGGGGGGGGGGGGGGGGGGGGAACAGAGCAGCAGCCCCGCCTGCTGCAGCAAGCCAGCAGGATTGAAACAGCAGCAACTTTCAGCGACTTTATAGTGAAAAAAAGTTCCAGCGTACTTTGATGTTAAAATGTATACAGGTTGGCAGGACGTCTTTTGCTGTACGTTTTGCTGGTTAATGTGAGATGTTTGAGTCACACACGTCTCGTCTTCATATCAGAAACAACTACATGAAGTTGACCCGTTCTCACTCCCGCTTGGTCAGTGGCTGCCGTGGGACTGCTAGGATTGTCGCGAGAAATGAAAATGCGATAGGATAGGCGATAGGATAGGCAAACGGACCCGAGTTTCAACCAAACCAAACAGGTTAGGTGTGAACTTAACTTAATAACCTAAGTAACTAAATAACTTCCACAAACTAACTCTTCTGTTGGAAGGGGCCCATGAACAACCCAGCATCTCTGCCACCACTGTCGCTCCACTGTAATTGGTGTTAACTTGATGAATGTGTCTTTTCGTTGAGCAAATTACTTTTTAAATCAAAAGTTGGGTCTAAAGCATTACAAGTGTAATTCTCAGAACTTTCAGAAATAGCTCTGTTTCTTCTTGAACAGCGAAGTGAAATAATGTGTAAAAAAGAAGAAAAAAAAGAAAAAGATTGCATTTCAGAGAAGAGAAGCTTCATCATTGCATTTTTAATATGTACAACTCCAGGTCGAGTTGTGGTACGGGAAGTTTGAAATTGCGTAGTTGACGGTTGAGAGACATTACAGTCATTTGTCTTGAGGGTTAATGCAGGATAAATGGAGCCAAATGGCATATGTGTTGACATTTAGAATACGGCCTCACTCAGAATAAACTGGCTCAGTTGAATACTCATTAGTTTTATCTTGAAATGTTAGCAAATAAAAATCTCTTATGCAAACAATCCTTTAGATTGCCATTTTTTAAATAATTAACTCTTTCTAAACACTCACCCTTTTGACTTTAAGGTATCTGTAGATTATCTAGCCATAGATTACACATCATATATGTATGTGTATATGCAGAACCTTTTTCGGACTGTGTTGCCTGTTAACAGGACTATTTAGGAAGCAACAATGTAAATACAGTTGAGGGAATCGTCATTTGGATCCATTCAATTTAGAAATTGGCTCATGTCACAGCAGCCGGTGGCCGAGTTGACCCAGACAGTGGTGGTGGTGGCCCCGTGAGGTCTCGTCGCCATCCAGACTTTGCCTCTTTGACTCATTTGTGCATCTGTTTGTCTCAGTCCTGCTAATGAGACTCTCCCTCTCTGTGTCTCCAAGCGCTTTAGGCGAGACTGCCCAGCTGTGTGACCTAACAATACAGATGATGTTACACACACACACACACACACACACACACACAGCTACACACACAGCCTGTGACAGCGCTTAATCATCTGATTTGTCAAGGGCCTGGCCAGGCATACAGGCTAAATGTTCCCAAGTCGCTCCTGTCAAATCCCTTCTGATGCCAACGTTGAGACAGAGAGAGGGCAGAATGATTACATCAAAGACACGTTGTTGTCACACCCCAGAGTCCAGCTGTCAGCTTTTCTCGCTGACCGCACCTCATCTAGATTTTTACGACTTATGTCTAAAGGCATTTGCTATTCTATTGTTTGTTCTCATCCACTCTGTATCAATTTCTCTCATTTGCCCACTTGTATCACTGTCTCCCCTCCTGCTCACGCAAGTCAGTCATCCGCCTTAGGCTTCCATACAAATTGCTTCATTTTTGGCTTTTATCTCTCTTCCTTTTTTCTTTTCTTTTGAGGCCGCAAATGGAGACAACGTGGTTTTCTTTTCCCAGGAGCTACAGATTAAAAGAGAGACACAATGTAAAAGATTCTTTTAGGCAGTTTCTTCAGTACGATACAAAGCACTCTCAATCCAGTCAGTCCGTGTTCAGTGAGCAGGCATACGAGACTGTGTAGAAGATATACTTTTATTTTCTCAAGTTCTGACGTCAACAATTGCAGACTAATAAGGTGTTTAAGTGTTTTTTTTGCATGTTATATGCCTGTGGAATGAGAGCTTTGCTTTTAAAAGGCTGTTTGTGTTTAGCTCTCAGTACTTGCTTTGACTCTGTAATTTAGAGTTCAGTTTCACTCCGAGGTACCTGTCTGTACTCATCGCTTCCAGCCGCATCAGAGCTGTGTTAACTTACTGCTGATGTTAGCCTAATGTTTCCTGCTGCTGCTTCACATTAAAATGGGTAAAAATGGTTACACTAGCAAACCAGGCTTCAATCCGCTATAGAAAATACACTACCAGTCAAAAGTTTGGGGTCACTTACAAATTTCCATTGCACTCCATTATAGACAGAATACCAGCTGAGATCAGTTGCATTGCTTTTTTTAACCAGGGCAGCAGTTGTCAGATTACATTATGTGCTTGCATAATTCCAAAAGGGTTCTCCAATTTTTATTTTTTTATTTTTTTTAAACAATATTAGATTAGTAAACAGCATGTGCCTTTGGAACTTTGGATGAATGGTTGCTGATATGGGTGGCTGCCCATATATGGAGGTTTACTCCTCAACGCAGCGGGCCCGGGTTCGACTCCGACCTGCGGCCCTTTGCTGCATGTCATTCCCCCTTTCTCTCCCCTTTCATGTCTTCAACTGTCCTGTCAATTAAAGGCCTAAAATGCCCAAAAAATAATATATAAAAAAAAAAAGATCAGCCACTTGCTCAGATCAGCTGGGATTCTATCTATAATGGAATGGTATGGAAATCTGTAAGTGACCCCAAACTTTAATGTAAATGTTTATCACTAATGCAGATGAGCTTTTTTTTTTGCCGATGATATGGACATATTTGGTGTTTATTGGCCAGTGGATCGGTTTTAAATACTGCGAGGAGGAACAGTGTAAACAGGAATAGCCACAGTATTAAAAAGCTTCGCTGTGCAGTGTAAAACCATTTGCAATGTGCCAGCATGGCTTGGGAGGTCTCGGTTGCTCAGCTCTTTTGCTTATCTGCCCTCTGCGGGAGAGTTTGATGAGAAAAACCATACCACTCTCATATATGTCAGTTAAAATCAAGGCTATACAGACAGCATCCCTTTAGCTTAGCTTATAGCAAAGAGCAAAACAGCTAACCTGGCTGTGTCCAATGTTAAACACAGCCCAGGAACTCCTAAAACTCGCAAATTTACTTTTTTTATTTTATTCAGTTTGATTAATGCATTCAAAAGTGTAACATTCAAACAATGATTCAAATCAGTAATTGATGCTTTCTTAGATATCAGATATTTGTTTCAATGGAATTTACAACAACGGCAATGGGACATTGTGGCTTTTGATGATTGTAATTACGGTAACATTTCATACGAGTCCTGAAAGGTAATCACAGCAGAAAGAAACGGCACTTACACAACGACCATTTGCCCTCGGCAGGCGCCCCATCTGCTCACACAAAGAGAGGAGTGCCAAGGCTGCCCTAATTTATTAATCAGAAACTACAAAGTGAATTATTAACCACTCTTTGTATGTTGGGTTAGCATATTATGCAATATATATGTTTTACGCTTTTAATTATGAGTATTGTGGAGGTATGAGAATTCCTGAATTGCCTGGGATGTTTTATGCATGGCCCCGGAGAACAGCCTGTTCAGTCTTGCTCAGGTCCGGTGTCGGCTGACTTGGTGGAAAGTGTTGACCTTGTTTTGTTGCCAGCATGTACCAGTGCTGTCCACTCTCATTTAATTCAAGTGTACTGCAGGTTGAAATCAGCGCTTAGGTTGATGTTCCTGTTTAAAGTGGTGACCTGGGAGATTGTGCTTACATTTTCTGTATATGTGGAGCTAAGGAACTTTCAGTTTCCAGAAAATACACCAGACTCCAAGGGCCAGATTAATATAGAGGGTATACTTACACAAAATCTGTTCGCAGTCTGCTCGTTATAAGTGTCTGAATTGCCAAGACAGCAGCTTATTATGCAACCAGCAAATCTGGCCCGGGCCTTCCATCCCTACATCCCTCCTCTCTCGCTCTCTCTCTCTCGCTCTCTCTCTCTCGCTCTCTCTCTTCTCTCCTCTCTTCCACAAACCAAAAAAAAAAGGGATTCTCTCCTCCCTACCTCTCTCTCTTCTCTCTCTCTCTCTCCAGGAATATATGTCACACAAGCAGGATCGAAAGTCTTGGTAAAAAAGCATTGATTTTCTGTTTGGAGAAAACAAAAGTGGTTGATACCGTAAGGTGTAGTTACCTTCCACTTCTAAGAGTGTTTTTTGTTGCCAGGCAACATGTGGTTCTTTCCTCCCCAAGAATTGAAAGGCGTAAACGTGGCAGTACGTTCACTGACCTGTTACCTGATACCTCGCTTCTCTTCCATTGACTTCCCCCCTCTCCTGCTTAACTCTTCTCACTGGGAAGTGGGATTTAGTTGTGTGTGTGTGTGTGTGTGTGTGTGTGTGTGTGTGTGTGCGTGTGCGTGTGCGTGTGCGTGTGTGTGCGTGTGTACAGTATATATAAGTCCAGTTTATCTTTCTGCCTTTACATGACCATTTTATGGTTACATATAACCGCGTACGCTGCTGATAAGCCTGCATATAGAAACGTCTTATCTTGCAGCTAGAATCCGTGGTATTTGTGACATCTAGAGGTGAGGGCAGCAAGAATGGACACAGGAAAGACTCCATAAATATATGTACTGCCATACAAAGGCAAACAGTGTTATCTACAGAAGCAATGAAAAAAATAGTGTAAAGTTTTGCCATAAATTGCATCACATTTTCTCAAAAAAATAAAAACCTGTAGTCTAATCTTTACCGAATGTGATGGGAAAATGTAATATCTACCTATCTATTCAGTTGTTCTAGTTTGTTTTAAGAAAAACCCTTAGCTTAAATGAATTAAATGTCTGTTTTGCTGTACGTCATTTTACTTTTAATAGTTGTAGTAAAAGCAATACAATAAATTATTTTACAGTTGGATACATTTATACATACAATATTGGATTTAAATGAATCTTAACCACACCATACATACTGTACATTCCCAAAAGCTGAGAAAGCAGCTACTGAGAGCCGCTAAGCTAGTTACCCGTAGCAGGTTTCGCTGTTTTCTTCACTGTTGTGATCGAATGGAGCTACGTTACTGCCACATTTAGTTATGAGGAATAACTACCTCAATGAACTAAGATGTCATTTCATGGATATTGAAAAATTGATATTTTCCATTTAAATTGAGGGGGAAATAAGAAGTTAGTTTTAGGTTTTGCTAAGGCTAGCTCTCGCTTGCTAGCTTTCCTTGGATATAGCTCACTTCCTTTAGCCGTCTATTTTTAGCTTGATTTTGTAGCCACATCACTTTTTAAAAAACCTTCTTTTTTTTGACGTTTCTACTTTTTCTAGGGCATATTAATTTATTGTATGGTTAAACAGATGCCAAAAAACAGAATCAGGTTTCAATTTATTTACAGAATATGTAACTGTCTTCGTAGAATCTTCCTTTATACTGGTTCAACAGGATGTGTGTGATTGAAGAAGACAAAAATAGGCCTTGCTCAACTCCATGTTTTGCATCTGCCTTTACATGTCCTTCCCTGTATGATGATGAATAACAATAGACTGATTAAGGCTTCATGTCAAATGAGTATAGCGGTGTGGAAAGAAAGAGGGG
>NC_045753.1:8285425-8287497 GCF_008692095.1 Etheostoma spectabile
GGGGGGGTGTCTGTAGGACTAGGAAAGAGCGTTGTTGAGATAGCTTGATCCAAGCAGACAAGATGTAAGAGGACAGAATCAGCCTTGCACCTGCATCAGTATGCCACTGTAGTTCCTGCTCTGCAAACAGGACCTGGCCTCCTCAGCCCTCCTCTCAGTCTCCACAAGAGGATGAATCTGTCATGGTGTCTATTAGTGTTATTACTGCTATGACATCTATGAAAGCAGTCAGGGTGTCCCTTATTGTGTTGACATAGCATGAAACCCACGCTCGCATGCACTGCCTAATCTGACACATCAGATTTACCCAGTCCTACCGCGCCTATTTTAACCTGCACGTAGCAAGAGCTTAGTTATGCTCTCCTACTTGTGGTGACAGTGAACGTCTTATGGACTTGCTTGTTTTAAAAAGTTGTCTCTAGCCACTGTACTGCATGTCATCAACCACATGTTTGGTAGGTTCACCAATGCAAAATGTCAATCTACTGTGCCCTGAACATGCAGCTGATGTGCACGTATCGACATATTGAAATTCTTCCCACCACATTTTCCACCTTGTAATTATACACAGCTTTATTCGGATATGCAGTGATCCACACGCAGTTAGTGACACAGCACAATGGTGCAACATTAGTTAAACCGTTTAATTTGTTTTTAATGATGAATAAGTTTGCATGCACTTTTATTTGTTTCTTGACTCACACAAATCAAATTTAACTAAAACTATGAGTCTTAATTCTTCTGACATCAAATCACACTTTTACATTTATGCTGATAACCTCAAAATGAAACCCTTTAGGACACATGGGTGGAGCAGAGCCACGATGCTTGCCACTGATTTGTGAAGGAGGGTTTACAGATCTGTGTAGAGCTTGGGGGAATAGCGTGACAATTACATTACATTACACCCTCTGTGGTTGTTTCCCATTTGTTTGCATTTTTCTGGATGTTGACAAGAACATATTGTTAAGGATATTGAAAAATTGAAGGGTTAACCTACTGACTATTTGATTGGCAAATTGTATTGTTTTTGTATTGTTAGATTTTCTTCTCTTCATTGCTTAAGTTAAAATAACAATAATCAATTCCATTTATTTGTCTTTTAAACAATAAAACCAAAAAAATTGTGACCATGTAATGTTGCAGACCATCCCGCAAATACGGTATTTGATCCCTTTTACAGCTGTTATGCATTGTATTGAATTCAATACAATGCAAAAAAGCAATCTTGAAATGTTGAAATCTTGAAATGTAGTGCAATGCAGTGCAATCTTGAAATTTATCATATTTTTCCAAAGGCATTGCTGGTAGTGCAAATGTCAAAAAATTGCAGGTAGCTGGTTGAAACCGAAAAAGTGGAATCCCTCTTGGCTCAGATGTTAACAATTTATAAACAAGCAGTCCATAAATTAATTAATTAAAACCAACGACAGCCTATTGCTATCAGTGCATTAATTATGAAATTCTTTGTGATACTAGGACTTTTTGTACAGAAGAATGAAATTTATATTTTAAGACGAGGCAATTCAATTCACTTGGGTGTTGGGATTTTAGATCAAAAGAGAAGCAATAGTTTCAAAAAAACAGAAAATGTTGGCCTCCTATAATGGCTGTTTGTTCCAGTCCCAAGCACCACAGAGTATAACGGAGCGTTGCCCAGGCTTTGTTCTGAGCCTAGCTGGACACCGATTAGCCGTGCTAACATTGGCCATGTGGCCGTGTGCCTGTGCCTCCAGAGTCAGTGAGGGAAGTCTGAACACTCCTACTGTATGACCTTGCCTACATTCATCTGCAACCAAATGACAAAATAAACTCAAATACTGAGGTGTGGTAATCCTCCAAAATGCACGTTTTGTTTATTAAGTGTGTAGCATTGCTTGTCATGGGAAATATGGGTTTTGGAAGCCTGGTCATTGGCAGCATTATGGGCAATTTTATAGTGTAGTTGGTTTTAACTGCTAACATCTTTAATATATCCCACTAATGATGGATTTAATGTGATAAGGAGTTGCAAGTTGCAGCTTTGACCTCAGCTTTTCCAAGCACCATTTCATCATCTATAACTAACTCGT
>NC_045753.1:8287510-8306602 GCF_008692095.1 Etheostoma spectabile
TCTCTCTCTCTCTCTCTCTCTCTCTCTCTCTCTCTCTCTCTCTCACTCTCTCACTCTCACTCTCTCTCTCTCTTACTAACTGCCTGCAGGATGCCAAGTTTGTGGAGGAGAGGAGGAAGCAGCTGCAGGGCTACCTTCGCATGGTGATGAACAAACTGATCCAGACGCTGCCGGAGTTTACAGCCCGCCCCACCAAAGAGACGCTGCTGTCTCTGCTGCCTTTCTGCCTGTAAGTGGACACACACAGGCATGGTCAATACAGGTCCAAGCCTTTATGCCAGTGTGTGTGTGTGTTTTGTGTGTGTGTGTTTTGTGTGTCATTCAGGAGAAGGATGCCAGCAGGTGCAGGCCTCCTGTCTGTGAATGAATACTGCAATGTTACAGAGAATTGAGTGGAAGAATCCAAACAGGAATAGTTATGGAAAGAAATCAGGAAATGTGTCTATCTTTGTAACTTTATTTATATATCCATAGCATTAGATGGTGTTTGGAGTTGTTTTGTCCACAGCAAACTCTAATATGGTGGAATCTGTATGCATCTACATCTGAAAAAGACCAACACCATTTTTGCAATACTTTGGGTGTATTATACCAATTGAATCTGCAAGACTTCCAGAAGGAATAAGCTGCCACAGCTGTTGTGGTAGTGGTTGTTACAGGATACAAACAGGGAGGATTAAGGTCACTGACAATGCCAAATCCCTTGTAAAGTAACTTCCACGTTTCCCTGCGTTTTACAGTCATACGCATAATTCACACATACAAGCGTATATGTTCTCTCACAAGCACTCAGATTAGCAAGTGTGAAAGTGCTCGATGCCTCGGCTACCCACCTCTCTACCAGGCTATGTCTGAAAATAAGATGCTCGAGTCATTTCCTGTCAATATTTGCATCAGTTTCCACTCACTGGGATCAGTCAGCTGGTGTGACCTGTCACACTGTCTGACTGGAACGTCCTTTCCTCTCTGGAGACATGTGAGTCATCAGGCGAAGGCAACAGCAACATAGTTGATAAAGATAAAGCTCTTCACGTTGTGGCCTTGTTAAATGACCAAAAATGTCTTGCCTTCTTATGGGATGTTAGCAATTTTTATTTGTAGAAAAAATGAAACAAGTGCAGTCTATGTGTTGCTTTCAGCCAATTTGTATCAGTGTCCCTGGGTTGGAGACTCAGTCTGGTTCTGGTTCAGAATTAGACTGTGGTGCTGTTTGTTTTATGAAAACAAAGCAGACTAACCGCACCGTACTGTGCGATGGTGGATTTTATAATGAATTCAAAGGATAACCTACAAATCCATTTGTTTATTGTGAGAACTACCCAGGAAGCAGTCTCCTAAGATCACAGATTTATCCAAGACCATTTGGTAACCATGGTAACGTGTGTGTGCACCTTATTTTTACACATTTTCCCAGATACATCAGAAGGAACACAAATTAAACAGAGGCATGCTGCTTTTTTGGTACAACTTTGTGTATATAGATCATCTCCCTCGTATTGTTACATCATCCTATTTCTACCTGTTCCACATTATTTATGACATACAGCAGCCATCGTCAACTGGCAGCCCGTGGCCCAGATCCGGCCCGCCAATGCTTTCAGTCCGGCCAGCAGAATAATCATGAGTTCAGAACATTTTAAGCAGGTATCATTACACAGGTAGAGCACCCAGCCCGCTGTATTTGCATCCCTACTCACATTCCGGGATTCTGTGAAGCAATGGCCTCGCTCCACACACACACGGCTGTGCTGAGAGGTGTGTGCGTTACAACACACACTACCTGACTGGTAACGGCCGCTGGCGCAGACAAACTAACGCTAGGCTCATTACTGTAAGTAGGCTAAAATAAAACCTCTGTGAGTGAAAGGTCCATGCTTATCAATGCAGTCACCTGTCTACATGCATAAACATGTAGGAAGCGATATTTCAGTCTGCTCTGTCCACTCAGTCCATTGCGCTGTTTTACTCAAACACAGCTCTACTACAGGACAGCAAGGTGAGGAAGGAGAGGGAGGGGGAAGACATGCAGGAAATCATCACAGGTCGGATTCGACCCTGGACCTCTGCTTCGAGGCTTAATCCTGTTAAGGCAGTTCTGAAGGCGAAAGGGGGTCAAACACAGGATTAGTATGGTGGTCCTAATAAACCTATAGGTGAGTGTACAGTATGTGTTCCCAGTTCCCAATCCCATTTTGCAACACTAAAATTGAAGTGATATGAACAAATGTAGAAATGTATCTCTTTAGAAAAAAACATATGTTGACAAAGTGTCCTTTTGGGGACATTATTTGAAATTGGGAAACATTAGAAGATGAAAAAAAATTAGAAATTGTTTAAAATCAAAATAATATCGTATCATGGCATAAGTATCGTGATGATATTGTATCTTGAGGCGTCTGGTGATTCCCACCCCTAGTAGCAAGTAGCATCAGTTAAATTAGTAGAGATAGATTCAAATTGAGAGGTAAGTCTCTAAAGGCCGTAGTCCAGGAGAAGAAGGGTAACACACAGGCCTGTGTAAACCCCCCCAAGCACACACTGCTCATTGTCGAATCTGCCATGAGAGGCTTAATAATCCCATCTCTCCTTCTCATATCTCCGAGCTGAAATAGAAACCTTTCTATTTGAATGGAATGATATATTGCAGTGTCAAGCCACATCACATTACTTTATTCTGTTCTATTTCCTACATTGAAATATTGTTATTCTGGGTTTAATACATCTTCATTTGTATGTACTGTACATCTACTTTTACAGTATGTGTTTGGGAATGCCTGCTTAAGTTACAAATATCCCTGACTTTTATCTCAGGAACACAGCAGGCTAACTGTTGCGTTGCAGTGTTTGACCAAAAAAACAGGAGACACTGGCCAAACTCTGCTCTATTTGGTGGTGTGAACAGCTGATGTTTCTTTGGCTGTGTGATCACAAGGTCACCTCGGAAAAGTTTGCATTAAAGTTGAGATGATGCAACAGAGAACTAACCGCGGCAGTTCATCAGTACATCATGTTGACATGTTTGCACAATTTTATCATGAACTTCATATCAAGTAACGTTCAGTTGATGGTTGAGGACTTTTACTTGCATGTGCAGGTCTGTCTCGGCCTGCTGTGATCTGTGCTGACACTGGAATTCTCCGCGCCATGATGCAGTGAAATTGCGGCCGACATTGAATCAACCCAGATCAACGTTACAATAATATTAATATGTGTGAAGGCATACAGTATACAGTGCTCTCTTCATTTCTGGCCAGTGTTGCACTGAGACCTGCCAGTGCTGTCATGATGTTTATTAGTTTAACACGTTATAACTGTCTACTCTGGACTCCATAACTTCCTGCTCAGTTGGTATGATCAAATCTGCGCTTGTCTGACATCTTTAGCGAGGGATGAAAGCCTGATTAGTCTGGTCATTAACTTAATGAGGGGGTGGGAAGGAATGTGGAGAAATTGCAGAGGTAAGCGAGAATACTGTTTGGCCCCAAGTAGAAACCACACATTGCTTCTTTTTCTAACAACTGTGTCCTATTATAATTAAAAGAAGTCTCAAATAATATCTAGCACAAACAAATAATGACCTTTTGCTGATATAGCCCGGTAAAAACATGGTAAATTTAGCATAATGTTTTTTTCCACAGTCCTAATTCCTCTGTATAAAGGGCTATTAATTGCTTAGTTTGGATCTTTTGAAGTGGGGTTGTAATAGGTACTTCTCCATAGTCCGTGTATTATCTACAGTACACAGCGGTCAACAAGTACCCGGTTTGGAGAAACAGGCAGGAGTACTGACACAGAAGCTAAGAAGTGTACTACACTGGACGGGGGCAGCAGCTAAACATATTTACCTACTGTTTAAGTGTACGCTATATTTAGAATATTTTCCCAGATTTACCTTGCTGCAGACAGCCCTTTCCAATGGGGAAGCTTTTATCAATGCTCTCTTCAAGTCATTTTATTGTGCAGAACATCGGAGATACTGGTACCAATTGGTTAGTTAGTGTTAATGTGTGACTTTGGTGTTTTAAAGGGTAAGTTGTCACAGTAACAAAACAAACTAACCGATCCAGGTAGCGGTAGACGAGCAACTCCTGTGTTCCTCAAAGTCAAATTACCGTTTGTTTTTTTTAGTCTGGTGGCTCTGAAGAGAGCATAGAATAGATGGATATAATGACTTCAGATTCCTGTTGGAAAGGGCTGTCTGACGGCAAGGTAAAGTGTTAAATCAAGGCTTTTCAGATTGGGTGAATGTGAGCCTCCCTTTAGACTGTTAATATACAGTCTATGGTTACAGCCATAGACTGTTAACATACAGTCTATGGTTGCAATTAAGACTGTTAACATACAGTCTATGGTTGCAATTAAGACTGTTAATATACAGTCTATGGTTACAGCCATGGACTGTTAACATACAGTCTATGGTTGCAATTAAGACTGTAAATATGCAGTCTATGGTTACAGCCATAGACTGTTAACATGTAGTCTATGGTTGCAATTGAGGCTGTTAATATACAGTATATGGTTACAACCATAGATTGCTAATATACAGTATATGCTTGCAAAAAGCTGCAGGATTTATCTTGTCTCGTCCCAAATCTTTGGTCTGGACTAGCTACCGCACCATACACTTTAGGCCTATAATATACAGTCTATGTACCACACACACAGTGAGTGATACAGAGTGAAATTGTAAGTTGTAAATGACGTTTACTTGCTTCACTTTAGCTACTTTTACTTGAGGTAAAGATAAAGGAATACTTTAGTTGGCTATAGATAATAGTCTAGCTAGTGTAAACGAGTGAAATACAAGAAATAGCTCTCCTAGTAAGGCTTTCAAAGCTCTCTATTCTCTATA
The DNA here is from genome assembly GCF_008692095.1 of Etheostoma spectabile. Classification (NCBI taxonomy): domain Eukaryota; kingdom Metazoa; phylum Chordata; class Actinopteri; order Perciformes; family Percidae; genus Etheostoma; species Etheostoma spectabile. The sequence continues at coordinate 8,292,363 of NC_045753.1, forward strand.
GAGAGAGAGAGAGAGAGAGAGAGAGGAGTTTGGCAGGGCAGCTGATTCTGAGGGAGACGGCTTGATTCAGGGGTGTAGTGGTCTACGGGGGTTTTCTTCTAACATGCATTTGTTGGCAAGTTTAGGTAACAAGGCATAGTCTAAACTAAATTATTTCATGATATTTATTATATATGCTATATTCTGACCAACTTAACTTTCTGCATTCATTTGCTGTAATAAATTAAACAACTATGTAGATGGTGCCTGAATGTAGACTAGGCTATACAATAGCAAGCATACAGTACATATATACAAACTAGAACTTCTATTCATCTTACCATCAGGTTAGTAATTTCAGACATACTTTAAATAGGATCCTTGTCAACCATAATGCAACGAGCTAGTTCAGCATATCATGCCTGACTGGAGTAGTGTGTTTTTTTCTGGCCACAGGGGAGGCGTGTCACGCTATACAGTTACAAAGTTATAAAATGTACTACTTCCCTTAAATATCAGCCTCAAAGTTAAGTTATTTGAAGACTATGGTACATGCCAATCATCTAGTTGGATTTAGTCAAAATTAGCTATTCCGATTGATGTGAGCTGTCAGAAAACGTACTTGGAATAGTTCCCACTGCTTTGATTGAACTTAGCAGTAGTTTGACAGGTATGCAGTAACAGCAGATGTTGCTATTTGATCCCACTGATCTTTCACAGAGGTGATATAAAGGTAAAAGTGAATGACAACTTATTTTCAGAGGATCAAATAACTGCGCCCAGGAGGACTACTGATGTCTACTGTAGGAAAGAGTACAGTGTCCTTTAACTTGCACAGTACAATTAACACGGGATGAATTGTAATTACTGACACCCTTAATCTGTCTTAACCATCAAGTCTGAGTTTTAATGAGTCCAATACTGTGGTTTACAATTAATACCTGCAAAACTAAAGGCGGTCCCATCAGCCTCAGTTGTACTTTGTGTTAGAGCGTGTTTGTAAATGTTTGCATGCTTACTATGGAATAATATATCAGTCAAAAAGGTGTTAGATATATATTTTAATAATTGTCCGTCCTAGTAATATAAGCTAATGTTACCAATCAGCTAGTTACACACAAGTGATATAATAATAATAATAATACATTTTATTTAAAGACGCCTTTCATGGCACTCAAGGACGCCGCACAGGGAATTCATAAATTAAGAACAGCAAAACAAATACTATGGTATGTGGTGCATGTCAACACAACAGTGAGATCATATAGTAGTGAGATCATATAGTATATAATAAAAATATATATACAGTACACACACACACACACACACACAAACACAAATGAAAAATACAGACTTGGTGTGCAAAAGCCTTTAGACTTGTTGTAATGATGAACTGTAGGTCTTCACTTTATTTAACATTGGTAGTGGTGGCATGTGCCTCAGCCTCCTCTGGCCACATGGCAAAGTGTCCCCGAGCAAGACCCTGGAACCACAAAGTTCCTCCCCAGGCGCATGTGAATGTGTCGACTGCTCCTAATGCTTAGGATGGAGAGTGCAGAGATAGGAAATGTTCTACTTTGTACTGTTGTTGATGAAAAACGTGGAGTTTCTGTTTTGTTTTTACGAGTGTAATTTATAGAAGTAACAGGCCTGACAGCAGTGGCCATGTTTGCACCCACTGATGTGTACGGATGTCTTTGTGCCTCTCCACACTCACTTCTTCAGACTTGCATGCTGCAATTTTCCTCCCAACACGTTTATGGTTTGCTCAGAACACAGTACACAGACTGTCTGCCTTATTGACCTGCTGCATCCAAGGAAACTGTTGTAGACCTTTGTCTCATGGTCAAGAGCAATTTTTAGAAAGAGGATGTAACCTTTTATTGTGGGGACTATCTGTGCCTGCCTTTACGCATGCATGTTGGGTTTTTTTGAGGTGTGTTTTTTTTTGTGTGTGTGAGAGAGAGAGAGAGAGAGAGAGAGAGAAAGAATGAAAATGTAGAGGTAATAGTTAATTATTCAAGTTACTATTGATCTCACCCCCCCTCAATCCCGCCTGGTGAGCCTCTTGGACATAAAACCCCCACTTTTGTTGGAATGTCTTCCCTCCACTGAGAAGATGAGCACCCTCCCCTGCCTAGTCCATATGTCAGTCACTTTCCGCTTTCTTTGTGTTGGCATTCTAAATTCCGGTTGATTTGAGAAGCATCCTCCGAGCTGGACCGACAATCATATTGTATTTATCTTTTCAAATTCTCATTACACACGGGCATTTTAATTCCAGAGCTCGCCTCTCTACGTGCACATGTTTCACCAAAACAAGACCTTCCTCTGCACCGCTGTGGGGATAAGTCTGGCAATGAACGTCTATCCCTTACTCGACTGGGACTATCGGCCAGGTTAGAGACAGCTGGAGTGACTCTGCACCAGAGCAAGGCTGTTATCAGTCCCAGGGTTCTGAGGACCTGTACCAGCCAGCTATCTGCCACTGTGTGACACCTCTTCAACCTGAGCCTGTACCAGGAGAAAATAACAGTTCTGCAGAAGATATCCTGCATGGTTCCGGTTCCCAAGAAGACGACCATCTGGCCTCTGCAACTTGTGATTCATTAATTTCTCCAGTGCATTCAACACCATTTAGCCACTTATAATGAGGGAGAAGCTGCAAGCATGGAGGGTAGACACATCCGCCGTCTCTTAGATTACAGACTACCCAACAGGCAGACCGCAGATTGTCTGCCTCTCTCAAATGGTTGTCAGTAGTACAGGAGCTCTGAAAGGGAACTGTGCTATCCTTTCCATCCTATCCATTCCTTTTCACCTTGTACACTGCAGACTTCCAGTACAACTCCGGGCCATGCCATGTGCAGATGTCTTCTGATGGCTCTGCAGTTGTTGGGTGTATAAGTGATAGATGGGAGTATAGAGCACTGGTGAACTATTTTGCGGAGTGGGCTGTAAGAACATGGTCAAGACCAAAGAGATGGTGGTCGACTTCAGAAGGAAGAGGACGTCTGCACAACCCGTGTGTTCTGGGAGAGGATGTTTTACCTGTAGCCAGGGTTTAAAATTAACCTTTTTGTCCAACAGCCAAATGGGTAGTGAATGTTCAATTTTTACCAGCCATTCAATAGATAACCATTGTTTTTTTTGGCTGGTGAGTGAAGCAAATCCTCCGGCCATTTGCAAATTCTACCAGCATTTGGCTGGAAGATGGTGCTAATTTTGAACCCTGCTTGTAGTCTTGACAACAGCCTAAACTGGAAGAGCAATTCCAAGACTATAAATAAGAAGAGTGCATATGGCGGCGCTTTCACTAGCTGCGGCTGGGAGGCTCTCGAAACTCTCTAAACTGTATTTCGTTGCATTGTACATGTGTGATGACAATAAAGTTGAATCTAATCTAATCTAAAAAAAAAGAAGGGGATGAGCTGACTTTTATTTCTAAAAGGAAGCTAAGATCCTTCAACGTGAGCAGCAAAGTGTTGGAAATCTTCTATCAGTCTATTGTGACCAGGGGAGCAGCATTGGAGCCGCAACACAGACAGACTCAATCATTTTATTTATATTAAGAAGGCTGGCTCCGAAATCGACTGCAAACCAGACACCTTTGAAGTTGTGGTGAAGAGGAGGACACTGGACAAACCCGTATCCATTATGGATGATCCTGACCCCCCCTCTCCACCACCTACTGGACAGACAGCAGAGCTCTTTCTCTATCAGATTGGGACCGATACAGGAAATCTTTTTCTGCCCAAAGCGACACCTCACCTCTGCCTAGTTATCAATACCCACCTTCCTGTTCTACAGGCATTAAACATGTAGAAAGCTATATTTCAATCTGCTCGGTCTGCATGCAGTCCACTCGTGCCAGCACTGTTTTACACAAACACAGCGGAAATAGCGAATTTTTATAAACAAGCTAAAACAAAAGCTGTCGATTTGGAGTCTAACTGTTTATCTTAGTTTTCCACCAATCTTGAAATTTGGACAAATGCTGCTGGCCAAACAAACCAGCTGGAGGGGGAAATCCATCGAGGTATTATGAGACCAAAACAAATGCATGTAGCTACTTAATATGCACGCGGATGACATCATTGTCTTGTTTGCGTTCTTCATTCTTGTTGATGATGCCGGTTGTAACATTTTGCAACAACGACCGTTTCATTGCACATGAGGCATACAGGTTAAGCGTTTAAAGTCTGCAAGACAAATGCGTAGTTATCAGTCCATCCATTGTTCATTAAAGCTGCAGATTTTCACGTGAACTTTTAGCTTCAGGTTTTTTGACAGAGACATTTTTACCTGACAACAGGCCTTTCTCCCTGCAAGCGTTTTCCACCAATCAGGACACTGCAAACTATGACGACGTTTCCGTACCCACAGACTTTAACCTTCCGTCCTCAGTAAACATCCTCTTAGTCTGGGATCATTTTCTAGTTCAGTAGCCTAGCTATCATTATGGATTGTCAATGTTTTTGAGGAGACTGTTCACACAATACAAAAAAAAATAGCATTCAATAAGAAATTGAAAATATCAAACAAAGATAGGAATATAAGGTATGAATACATTTTATTTTATTTATTTGAAAGTCTGACCCCCAGAGTGTCTTTTTAGAAATATTCTGGCCCTTGGAAAAATGTAGTTAATAACTCCTGTTTTTTATTTCGCCGGTTGTATATAATATGTATTTTATTGTGTTTATTTTCTATTGATATATATTTTCACATGCAATGCCTGGATTACCTGCTGTCCATCCATCTATCTATCTATCTATCTATCTATCTATCTATCTATCTATCTATCTATCTATCATCCATCCATCCATCCATCCATCCATCCATCTATGCTGTTAAACAATCAATTTCATGCATGCTTATGCGTGTGTACCCACTTACTCTAATTATGCACCTCTGCAGTCAGATTAATAATATTCCGAACAGTGCCTGGAAAAGTTATTATCCTGCACAAGTCAATATCATGTCCAAATGGAGGACAAGCACATGCTGAGAGCCTGAGAAAAAACGTATACGCCTAATTAATTTAGCACATGGAGCTGCTTTACCCAGTTTGATATGAATAAATGAGATTGCTGTGGTTTTGACTCTGCACGCCGCCTCCAATTTAGTATGATTTTTGCTGATACAACTCCCCACCGCACCACTGTTTCACCAACCTTGGTCAAGTTCAAATTGTGTGACTGCACTTGATTGAACTTGCCTTGTGAGGTGGATGAATGTACATTTAGAGCCAGAGAAAACTGAATGATGTTCACCATATTAACAAAGCTTAGGCTGCTCCCATATTTTCTGGTCAAACCAGCCCCTGCATCATGCCGCTAATCGGTTCGGCATTTCAACACCAGTACAATCCTACTTTTAGCTAATTTAAAGTTTGGCTGGTATGGATGGTCTCTTACCTTTGTAAGACAGTCAGACTCCTGTGTGGATCGACAGCCAAGGTATACTATAAACAGATATTTGCATGTGAATCTGTGGGCAACAGGGCAAGATTTTAGCATTGAAAGCATCCCCGTTTGTAGTCCAAGTAGTATTGACCAATCACGTCTGAGCGGTCTTTTTGGTGTATGCAGGTAAACGGTCCGCGTGGCGAGCAAAAGAGGCAGAGCGCATTGGCCAAAATGCAATTTTCAAAACCCTTTAACAATCGCTGGCTACACTGGAACCCCCCGAAATATTGGCCCGGAGGCTAAATCCTCATAAGACTAATAGCCGTTGGGTTTCGAGATTGTGAAATTATCAACGACAAGTTACATTTGATAAAACACAAAAGGTGGTCCAAGAATCATTGGAATAGGCTGCTTAAATATAATCACCTGCTGCAGGTTGGGTAGCAAAACGATAACTTTGCTCCCCCTAATTAAATAATGGGAATCCATTTGCTCCATTGCAGCAGTGCTGTAACTGTCTCTTCCATGTCTCAGCCAGTTTTAACATCACAGGGCCTCTCTTCCCTCTTACTGTGCTGCTTGTCTGGCCCCCGCTGCCTCACAAACAAGCATATGGGCCGCAGTGACACTTTCAGCCAATGCACCTCACCATGAGTGCATTTATTTTTAGCACGTGTTGTCCGAGTGGGACTCAAACTTCAGGACCACTCAGATGACCCAGATAACCTCCATCTCTGCTCTAGCTGCTGGGCTGCTTCATTAAAAGTTACCAGTTGGACATCAACAGAGAAATGCCTTGTGCCTCTCTGATGATTTTAATATTTATCGAAAATCCCTTTTTTTAGAGAAGCACTTGAACTCACTTCTCCTATTACAGAATCCGCTTCATCACAAGCAGCAGGTGAGAAGTCAGTGTCTTGGCAATGACATGCTTTAGAAGAACGCAATAAGAAAGCATTTAACTCCAGGCCTTCAATCTCCCTGCTTTTCATTTCCTTCCTTTGACAAGTGCCTCTCATTCATTCTCATCGTTATCAGTTAAGACTCAGGGATCACGGGTTTACATGTTGGGAAGACGGTCGTCAGGGTAACTAGGGCGATGATGTCATTAAGTGGCCAAGATGATTTCCCCTTGAGTAATGGGAAGCCTTAACATTGTCATAAGATCAGAAATGACTGTAATTTGATTCTGTGTGTCACACTAGTGTACCATAAATGATTACATGTGACAAGGTTAAGCAACTACATACAATGTATTTCCTATGACTATACCTGTGATCAAGCAAAACGTTTGGGATTTTGTGTGTGATGTAGACTGTCCCTCCCCTGAAAAGTGATTGTCCAATCATATCTTAGCAACTGTAACTAGGCACATCGAGCCTGTCGAGCTTTGGATTTCTCCACATGCGGAATGTAGTGTGTAATATAAAGAAAAATGGCTTGATAGCTCTCCAAAGTGAAGCCAAAATATCTTGATGGCTCCTGGTGGCTGGCTGCAGTACAGGTCATAAATTGCGCCCCCTCAATATATAAAAGACAAAGTACACGTCAAATACATTTTTTCCCAAGGATTGGATCAGTCATTTCATGGAGTTGTGATCCTGCCAATTGTTCATTCTTCTGATAAGAACGTGGTGAAACATCATGATGGACAGCTGTGATTGACTCGCGATCGATTGAGCGGGTGTATGAGCGGGACTTAGATACTGCGGCTCCACCGCCTGATCACTACTGTGCAGACTGTTGCTCCAAAATCACAAGAAGGCAGCGCACGTATCCGGGAAGCAATATTATGGACCCCACGGCAGTTCTAGGCAAAATTAAACAGCATTTGCGCGCTACAGTTGGCCAGGAATCCATGCTTGCATGAGGGAACGGAAGCTTATTTATTCAGGTCCTCGTCCCTGAACAATTGGCTATCCTAACCCTATCTACTCAAGGTAGCCAATCGGGCAGCTTCGTAGGGCACACTTTTGTACAGTGGGAGGAAGTGGAGGAACATCTTTGTCTATGAAAATGTATCTAATAAGGAAGCTGAGCAGCCAAACATTAGGATAAAATCCTAAGTTTATCCTTCTAATTGTCATAATACTAAGACTGACTTGTACTGCAATACAAATTACTTGTACTGCATTACAAAAGCACAATATCATTTAACACTGAAACGTTCACAGACTACACCATTTTCAACCAACCCAGTTAAGTGGCCAACCAAGCTAACATTAGCTAGATATGAGAAGCCTCCTTTTCCCCGACAAATTGTTAAGAATTCTGAGTAAATCTGCCTCTATTATCATTGAAATGGCACATGCTATGCCAGAATTAAAAAGTTTGGCAGGCATAGTAATAGTACTTAAAGGAAGACGAACAGCCAATTAGATATATTTCCATTTTGCTACTCTCTATTCACAGTTAATGTAGAATAATTGAGATTCAGCTTATTTGGTTCACAAAAGCTTCTCCATTTGCTGTTTTGACTAATTTGGGATTTTCCAAGAAAAAGTCTTCTGGCAGAAGGGAAATTATCCATGTCAGTCTCCAGATGCACCATCAGTGGTTTGTTTGAATAATAAAGTTGGTAACAAACTTCCGCCAGATGTTCATTTAAAGTCCATGGCTTTTTTTTTTTTTCTTTCTTCTCCTTCCTGCTGTTTTCTCTCATCCAGAGACACACCCCAGGCCAACGATGGCGGAGCCAAGACGCCCCGGTCCAAAACGTCATCCCGCTTCCCCAGACTGGGCCGCAGCCGCAACCAGGAAGCCAGACCTGAACCCCAGAGTGGTGACCTTTAACCCCCCCAGAGCTGACCTAATAATCTCTCCCTGTACAGGCTGAGGACGACGATGTTTTCTGTGTCCCGCCTGGACTGTGACATACAGGCTCACAGTGTGAGGACATTGAGGACGTTTAACGGACCTTCAAAGCCTTACAGATAAAAGTTCTTAGCCGAGTAAAGGAGATGGATGCGTTCACATCGCAGGACTCTCTAGGAGATATGTAAATGTTTCTGTGGATCGTCTGGCTGAGTAAAGGAGAAACGACTCCCCAGAGGCTGCGTATCGACGGATCCAATCATACAGTACCTTTTACCTCAATGACAGACACAAAGACTCTCTGTAAACTGCACATGAACTAGCCTGGACTGCTCTCTCTAATCTAAAACACAATGAGAAGATGGAGACTTTTTTTTCTGCTCAGTTTTGTAGTGAAGGTGTATAATGGTCACAGTGCCTACAGTGTTTTGTAGCTGCTTTCCTGCTCCGGGTAGGTAGGGAAGGGTGTGCAGAAAGGTGGAGAGGGGGCCTTATTGTCAGCCTTATAGTGCCATTACATTTAAGACGACAATGATTCACTCTCTTTGGCTTGGGCTATTAAGCAATGGGCATTCCTTTTTCCTACTTTATCTTATTATTATTATTATTATTATTATTATCATCATTATTATTATTATCATGGCTATAACAGATAACTTGCAGAAGTGTAACATATCTAAAGGCCACCAGTGATCCAGTAATTTTTAAAAACATCTTAAATTCCCAATAATGATCATATTAATGGTTTATGGCTAAGCACCACTGGTAAAACCAAACTCTCTTTGGGACTATGGAAATGATATTGGTGGGAAGTTGAATCTTTTTGATACCACCGCATTAGTAAATACCATGGACGACTCTTATAGACTTGGGGAAAAAAATGCAACTGCAACACCCTTCCCCTATCATAAAAAGAAGAATTGAAACCTTATATATATATATATATATATATATATATATATATATATATATATATATATATATGGTTTTATTTATACCATAATATAATAGCAAAATAATAATGTTCCCAAAGCCACTAATGCGCACATAATAAGTGGAATTAGACATTTCCAAATGAAGGCAAACACAACAGAATTCTAGCCTCGCTATTATAGACCTAGAGATACTAAATAAAAGGTTAAACTAGAATTATAATATAGGCCAACATTATATGAAACCGCAGACTTAAGTGACAGTGGAAAATGACAGTTGGTGGAGAAAACATGAACTCACCAGTATCAATAAAGATCCACATGGTTTTGGGCTTGACATATTGGTCCTCTTAGTAACAGAAGGAATGTTTTTCCTTGCATACGGGGAAGCGCATCTTTAAGAACCACTTTGTACACCATCACTTTCTATTCCCCCACCCCTCACCCTCTAATCCTTTTTGGACCGTCCCTTATTGAGAAAGTCCACAAATAAGCATACCTTCTTGCTGTTTCATCTCAAAAGTATCTTTCCTCATCTCCACGTGTCTAAAATCAGTTTCACCTACTGTGATATATGATATGACACATTTGTGTCAGAAATATTTCTAAAAAGAAAGGAAGGGAAACACTATTTTACCATTAAAACAGAAGGGTAAGCTGTGTTTCTGGAGGTTTACCCTCAACCCCGCTATACAACGCCACTATATAACATACTTATAAGGGTCTTTATCAAAGGTTGGGCTGGCTATACTAAAAAAATCTAAAGATTGTTTAACTAATGTGTCAGGATTTAATGCAGCGTTATGTTGCAAATAATTGTTTTAATGAGGACTAAACACTTGAAGAAAAGCTGCTTGTTAGAAGTCTAGGAAAGGTGTGTACAGCTGAAGCTCATGCATATGTATGGATTAGCCGAGAGTAGTCAGAGACTACGCTCAAACGAGTGATTGTGTTTGAAGGGTGTTGGAAAACTTGAATCAAAGGGTCGGCTCCCAGAATGGTAAACACTGTTCATCGTGTATGAGGGGAGGTGAACAAACAAGGCTTGTGGGTTTTAATTACGTTGTTATTCTCACACAAAAGTGACCCTCACAAGTATTCATCTACTGGTAAACACTGTGCAATGTTGTTAGGAAACTCTCACAGGGATGCCGACTTCCCTATAAAAAAAAATAAGGAAAGAAAAATGAGACATAATATAAAAACCTTTTAAAGAAATTATTTCACACATGGATATACTTTTTTCCCTTAATCCAACAAAAGGCACTGCTGCTGTTGCATCCCATCAAGAACATGCAAAGTAGCTTAAATACAGATTACTGAAAGACTATTCTCTTCTGTGAGTTGGTGATATTTTAAATGTAGCGCTGCCTTAAACGCACTAGAAAAGTCAGCTCCCAGCATCATGCTATATGTGACAATGTTGTTTGACAGCAGGTACAGAATAGTCTCTTTATTATAACAAGTAGCCTTTTCATAGACATCTCTTTTGTCTTTGGGACCGCTGGTGGGTCTAACTTCTCTGCACAAATATCCATACTGTCTGTGTGGCAATGCACAGCAAGTATACACAGGATCATTCACAGAAAGCTGTACCACAGGTTTAGCATTGCACTCCTATAACCCTGTCACACTCACAATGGGGAGTTTAAAAAAAAGGATCAAAATCAATGCAGCAGATATATCTATTTTTTAATTCCAAGCATTTAATCTTCCTTGCCAAAGGATCATCACTTACAGTGCAACTCAAGCATCAACTGTTTTGTCAGAGATGTGGGTGTGCTATGCTAGTAGTGGCTAATGTAGCCTCTAGCTGCTAGCCTTTGAGCAGAGATAAGATGCGGGCTGGAGGTCTGTTAGCTCTGCTGCACACCTCCAGTCTTAAGCCACAACTGATGCTGACTCAAGTGACATCACTTGAGGTAATTTATCCGACTTCACACAGCTCCTGCTCGAGCCAAAAAAAGCCTTCATACAACATTTATTTTCACATATGCAGTAGCACTTCCCAACAACTTTAAACCGACGTTTTGTGTAAAATCGGTGGAATGCCCCTTTAACCCTCCTGTTGTCTTCGGGTCAAATTTGACCTCTTTCCAAAAAAGATCTATATCAGAAATGTGGGTTTCTTTCAAACAAATTTTCCAAAAGTAACGTGGGTGGTTCTCATCAATGCTCCTTGCAGGATAAAAAAATAAATAATCAGTTCACTCCTTTCATTGAATTTGTTTTTTTTCTTCAATTTTATAGCATTTGGAGAAAAAACAACTGGTAAAAGAACTTTAAAAAAAGAGAGACAAATGTCAATAAAAGTGACTAAAATGTGAACAAATGTCAAATAAAGTGTCAAAAATGTGAAAAGATGTAAAAGAAAAAGTGAAAAATTAAAAAAAAAGAATGTGAAAAAAAAACCAAAAATTCAAAAGGCTCAGAAAAGGTAGAAAAACGTTGAAAAAGTGACAAAATCATTGGGGGAAAGCCACAAAAGGATCGAAAAAGACGACCATAACCTTGATAAAAGGTTTTTCATTTTAAATTTTGACTCAGAAAAACAAAACATTTCCAGGTGGTAAGAAACCCTGAAGGCAACTTAAAGGTACCCTTTTTGAGTTGTAGTGCTATGAAGCACTGTTTAAATGTGTGGGTCACCACGGTGATTGTCAACTGTCTATCTGCTGACTGATCTGTTGGTGGTGGTCACGCATGAAGAAGAGCTGCAGTGTGCAAACAATGGCGGTGAAGAAAGGGACTGCTACAGCAAACATGGATGTAAACAATGCTGGATTTAAAATACTCAAAAATGCCACTTGAAAATGTTTTATGAGGATGAAAATGTATTCACATTCATTATATTTCAGTGTGTTTCGGTGAGTAACACTGAATTTGAAATGAACTTTTGTTAATTTAAAGGAAAACTCCACAGGCTACCCTTTAAACCTGAAACTTCTCGTTCCAGAAGGAATCTCATCTCGTGCACTCGCTTAGCATTTATTAAAAACTAGTTTGAATCATGATTGTTTTACTAAAAGTCCCAATGGGATCTATTCTATGGCTTGAAGCTGTGAATGCTAAAAGAAAATCCCAGGTGCTGTTGAGAATACACAAGCCCGAGCCTTTTATTGACGGCAGCAAGAAAGAAGAGGCCACAGAGAGTTCCTGGTGGACCTGCTGGTTTACTCCTCTATCTCGGGATATAGATGTCTTCATGATATGATCACAAATATCACTATTCTTTTTAAATGACTCCAGCTCCTTCCCTCAGAAACCTCCAGACGCTGGATGAATTGAATCTCGCCGTACCTTGAGGCTGGTAATCAGAACGGTGACAAGCAAAGGAAGTGGGTTTAGCTTAGAGATGCAGCCGAATTGTTCTCTTGCAGTGTGTCTGTTCTAATGTACGTTTCTGTCCTTGCCTTATATAGCAGTCAGGCCTTATCTATCAGTGTCAGAGCAAAGGGAGGCTGAACAATAAAGTACAGTGTACATATCCAATACCACCACCACCACCTCTGTGTCAGTGTTGTCATTGTTTTCCATGTTGCTTGATGGCAAAAAGACCATCACGCTGTATATTCTGCTGCAACAGGAAGCTTTTCTGTGCAAATGCACGTCCGTGTACATTGACGCATTCATGCATGTGTACATTTCCTACATACAGTAGTGTCATTTAACTACACAATAGGTCCATGCACATGTTTATAAGGTGAGTTGAACGCTTAAGCGCTCGCATTATATATTCTGCATATGAAATGTAACTGTATGGATGGATAGATACCGTGAATTCCATCAGGGGAGGACCTGTGGCCCTCGCTGTATCGGTTTGGCTTTTCGAATGTTTATATAACCTTCGCTGCCTCACTAAGCAGTCTCTGAGATTTTATTCTAACCGTTGAAAGCCATCTTAGGAAAAGGCTGTTTTTCTTCTGTGCTGGGCATGCTGCACCGTGTCGGTAGAGAGAAGAATGGCGAGGGTGGACTGAATGCTCATTGTCCATTGACCAGAAAATTGGTTACAAGCCCGTTTAGGATGTGGATGGTTGCTTTTGGCAATGGTAGACATTACATACACACACACACACACACACACACAAACAACTGGGTACATGCAAGCCAAGTACTCAGAGCGCCAACGCATCTCCTGCAACGTTTCTATTGTTTGAAAGGAATTGATGGAAAGGCCCGGTTTGGCTTTGACATTTGATTAGTTAAAAACAGTTGAAAAGTGTAATTAACTTCATTGTATCAAAATGTGGATATTATGGGATGCTCTACCTGTATATTATGGTGCAATTACATGCTCCTCGGATGGTCCCATTTCCCAAATTGGGAGGTCATTCTTAGGTGGGTTGATGAGTAGTGTGAAAACAATATGGACATTACAAATAAGATGTTTTATTATATTGCTAGTGTTTAGACGTGTTGACAGCTTTATTTCCAGTTTGAAGCTTTAAATGAGGGATTTTGTCCTAGACTTGTTTCTGCACGGTACAATCCTTAAAACCACTAATCAATCAGTCAAAAATTCTTTATATAGTACTTTACAGCAACCAGCAGGTATCCAATGTGCTTAACATCAGAAACCAAAAATATTGCTTTGCCTTACTTGTTATCTTATCAATGTTTATGCTGATAATTTATTATATTAACCCAACATTTACATTAGATTCTGTGTAATATGACGTCAACCCTGCAAGCTGTGTACCGAAACCTTAAACGACTTTCCATTCCATTCCAATTGTAGTTCTGACTTGAAGGGGTGTTTGCGTGAATTTTTAACATTTACTATGAAAAGTCTTATAATTTGGAAGATGTGGTGGGTAGAAGCAGATTGGAGGGTCAGAACGGATGTCACACTTGAGGGGACATGTGACGTCAAACATGAAGGGACAAGTCTGACTGCTAATTAGCCCTCATGCAGAACACCTGGGAGACGCAAGGAAATCCCAGGTTGGATTAGATTTTTTGCACTTTCTAACAATTTGGAACTTTTCTATCCATTTCACCCATAAAGTCAAGCTTGAACTGCCTACATTAAAGGAGAATTCCGGTCAATTTCAACATGTAGCTCTGTTGTTTGTAAATGTGGAGTGCTGTCAGTAGAGAG
>NC_045753.1:8306612-8306699 GCF_008692095.1 Etheostoma spectabile
CCAATCGGTGCTGCCTACACCGTGTTATCCTCCTGCTAGCATTAGCATCCAACAGGCTTCAACAGGGCAAGTTTTAAACATGTTTTT
>NC_045753.1:8306709-8307928 GCF_008692095.1 Etheostoma spectabile
ACATGTTCAAAATGTCATTAAAAGTGTAGATGTGACAGAAAGGCATCAAAGTTGTGTTAATCCTTCCCACTGTTTATTTCCAGTTTTCCGGTGAAGTCCACACTAGTCGGTTGTCAAACTCATACAATCTAATATTCCCAAAAAAAAAACAATTTGTTGTTGTTATGTCCTTAGCAAAGACTATGTAGAAACAGGCTGTAACCTGACACCATAGTGGCGCCAGGAGAGCTGAAGTTCAAGAGTTCGAGAGCTTTCACAGGTAACTAAGCAACAGTGGGCACTTGGGCTCCCCTGGCTCCACTGTGGTTCTAATTCCAACAACCACTGTAACATTTCCTATTTTCCATTTATCCACTCCATGTGCACTCACATTTAATTCACTGCGGATATTGCAGTAGCAAGTGATTTGAGCATGTTGCTTCAGGGAACTCTTTTGCCCTGAGTTAAGCCTTTTAAGTTTTACATTAAACGTTATGCAGTTTAGATTTATGTTAATGCTGTCATTGCAGTTTAGGTATATCTATTCTTCTGACTGAGGTATAATATGTATACAGCACTGACATTCACACGCTGACATGCACACCTGTTAATTTCTTCTATGTCCTTATTCTGCTTGGTGTGTTGTATGTGGATATGGTCACTGTCCCTAATGTTAGCTTGGAGACCTAATTTATCTGTTGGGTCACAGACTAAAGAGAATGACACCACCCAAACTAGCAGTAAATACCACTGGCGGTGAGATGTTGCCGTTCATCATGCTAGATTTGGTTTATCAAAGACGCTAAACATAAGCACAAAAACATCTGATAGGCCGGACCTCCGTGTCTAGTCATACTGTACATTAACCGTTAATGTTGATTCAGTCTATTGAACAGAGCTCCACAGGGCTCTCAAGTTCCTTAAGAGTAGATCCTGGATGAATATACATACAGTACAGGGAAAAACCAAATTAAAGCTCCCTCCACTAGAGAGTTGGTCTTGAACGAACACTGTCCTTTGTGACAATGTCCACCAGTCAAACTATGAATACCCAAGTCTATAGCCACAATGTTTCATTTTCGGGATTGTTCAGGTTCCACCGGAAATTCCACCGTATCTCCCTAATTTTTGGCTGGATCTCTGTTACCTTCTGCTTTGTTTGTGTTGGCATTCTGAACTGTACTGTGGTGGATGTATGAGGACTCTGGTTAACTGCTCCTCAGATCTCTGCAGGATAAAT
>NC_045753.1:8307938-8316828 GCF_008692095.1 Etheostoma spectabile
AGCTGGACTATCTGTCCAATCTGAGTTTTCTGTTGCACCACTAAAACAACCTTTAAACGTACACGTTCCACCAAAAAGTTCCTTCCGAGGTTATTTTGCAGCGGCGCCGTTGCTCCGTCCGGGGCTTAGCGCCACCCAAGACGATTGTGATTGGCTTAAAGAAATGCCAATAAACCAGTGCACGCTTTTCTCCCATCCCAAATTGCTGTGTGGACTGGTCCGACCCAGACTATGGGTACATCCAATGGCCCTTATTTGATAGCTCCTTGACTCTTCGGTCCTCGGCTGAACTGGAAGTTGTCCTATCCCTTCTCCGTGAGTCTCAAAGCTCTTATGTCTGCCGAAGGACCGAGGAGCGAGCATCGAGGAGGGCTCCTCGAGGAGCTAAAGGCGAGGCAACATGAGAGCAGTCTTCCCGGAAGCCATGCAGCTGAAGGAGTTGACAAATTCATGTGACGCTTCAGAGGAATGGACGTCTCATCCCTCTGAAACACATTTACTCGTTTCCTCTCTCCTGCCGGGATTTCCTCGCGTCACTCCCGTGTCTCCTCGGTGGCAGGGACCAAGACGTGTGGAAGTGAGGCAAGTGGAGGACTCAAGGAGGCATTGTAAGCAACATGAGATAGACTGAATGAATACATTTACCATGTTTCACCTCCTCATCTACTAGTGTCTACTCTCTTTGTCCCGCTCTCCTGCCTCTCTTTGAAGTTATGGAGGTCCCTCTTTCCTCATTTTACAGGACTGTATGCAATTACCTAGCTCTTAGCTTTGTGTGAGGAACATCAATGAGACAGGGGGTGTTTCTCAATGTCAAGGATCCTTCCTTGGTAGGACTCGTCCTTCCAATGAAGGATCCTTCAGGAGCAGGTCAGAGTCCTCCTTAGCATTTGGAGAACATGGTACATGGACAGGCTATCAATTGCCACGTCATTGCGGGCTGGCTTCACTTAATTTTTTTGCTGCATTTCAAAACACTGGATGAAATGGTTGTGGAGTGTTAACTGTGCTGTTAATTATGCTGTTGGGATGTAGAAATGAATCAGCAGCCATTTCTTAATGTCACGGAAGAATCCTCCAAAGCCATAGGAGCCTCTACTCCTAACGTCTGTCGAAGGACCGTTCCATTTCGAGCATCCTCCGAATTCCTCCGAGGACGGAGTCCTTCATTCAGAAAATTTCCCATTGCGGAGAAGGATGCATATGTGTATCCTTCGCGGTCCCAAATCACCCCCAATCCTATGCGCGAGCCTTTGACTGCTCGTTTAAAAAAAAACAGCTGATATAAGCGGGAGTTCGAGCGGCATCGCTGACGTGAAGTTATAATTTAATGTAAGTATCTTGTGTGTGCCGATCATTGTTATCACCGTTAATGTTTTACATTATGTCAGCTTACCGCTTTAAAGCTTGTACAATTGCTATAATAATTAGGTAGATCACCCCGACTGACGACTACTGACCCTGTCAGTTACATTCGCTGTTAGCTAGCTAGGTTGCCGTCTTGGTAAAGTTTAATGTGGCAAGTTCATCTCTTTATATCCGTTATCGAAATGCGTAACGTTGCAATAGCGAGTTTAGAAAGTTGGTGTTTACACTGGTTGTATCTGTAGACGGAATATCACTGCACCGTGTTACTTCACTACCCCGTTCAACGAAGGCTGACATGTATGAGCACTCCCGTGTAATAACGGTAGTGTTATAGCATTCATAACGTAGTTAACATCTTTATGTTGTGTTAACTGTCTTTAACAGGGACGAACGGAGGCGGTCACCAAGGACGGCAAAGCCACGACCAGCAGGGAGACAGAGGCCAAAGAGAGTTGTTGAATACTTATTTGCTATATAAAGATTGTCTTTCTACAATAAATGCTTTAAATTAACTGGTTTTCCGTGTCATTAGTTCTTGGGCTTGTGTAATTATATTAAGTTTTTCAAGGTCTATTTTCCCATCAAATTGTGACCTGACAGGAAACTTCAATTATTTACTATAATCAACAATTATATTCAGATGCTATCTGTATACATGTTTAAAAAAAGAAAAGTAGCTGTTAAAATTAGTTGCAGTTTACTGCATACATGTATTAGCCTTATTTTACAGGTCAAGAATGAAAAATATGATCAGCAACTACAAGGTTACCAGCTAATGAGCTACCACAGGCAGGTATACATGCGTAAACTGTAAGTGAGAAAGATTAAAATACTGTTGACACGTGTCCAACATGAAAAGTCATACCATGATAAAATCCGCCAACACAGTAAGGTAGTGTGGTGTAATGGTCAAGGGTTTGTTACGTTCATGTTGAGAAAACTACACAGTGGACTTTACCTGTATAATATACTTGTGATGCAACTGTAACAGGACGGTTGACTAACCAAACCTTCTCCTTGTCTGCAGTCTGCAAGCCACAATCACGGCACTGTCTGATCGCCCTTCATGTTGAATATACTTGTGTGTACAGTATATAGTATGTTTGAACATGTCCACCTTACGAGTTGTTACACCGCATCAGAACAATTCCACGTCAAAATTTAACGAATAACAGTACCAATAATAGTTTATTTATAAACACGCCCAAGAACTTAATGACACGGACAAACCAGTTAATTTAAAGCATTTATTGTTGAAAGACAATCTTTATATAGCAAATAATGTATTCAACATCTTTCTTTGGCCTCTGTCTCCCTGCTGGTTGGCTTTGCCGTCCTTGGTGACCGCCTCCGTTAGTCCCTGTTAAAAGACAGTTAACACAACATAAAGATGTTTACGTTATGAATGCTATAAACTACCGTTTTACACGGGAGTGCTCATACATGTTAGCCTTCGTTAAACGTTTTGTTAGTGAAGTTAACATGGTGCAGGTTACCTCCCGTCTACAGATACAACCATGATAAACACACAAACTTCTAAATCTCTGCTAACGTTATGCATATACGTAACGGCATATAAAGAGAGATGAATATGCCACCGTGCATTAAACTACAAAGACAGCAACCTAGCTAGCTAACAGCAGAAATTATATAATAGGTTCAGTTAGCTAACGTTAGCTCGGTGGTATCTACCTAATTATTATAGGAATTTGTACAACATTAAAGCGTTAAGCTTTACATTATTTAAACATAACGGTGATAACAAATGTACGGCACACTAAAGCTTTGAAATATACTTCAACCGTCAGCCATGCCGCTCGAACTCCCGCTGAGGCCTGCTATTATTATTTTTAACGAGCCGGCAAAGGCCCGCGCATAGGATTGTGGGTGATTTGGGACCGCGAAGGATACACATATATGCATCCTTCTCTGTCTATGGGAAATTTTTATGAATGAAGGACTGAGTCCTTGGAGGAATTCGGAGGATTCTTGACATTGGAACGGTCCTTCGGCGGGCGTTGATGACGTTGATGACGTGGCATCCTCCAAATTCTGGCTTTTGAGGATCCTTCCTTGACATTGGGAAACACCCAGGGACCCTGGTTTAAACAAGGTCACTGTATAAGCAGTAATCCTACCTCTACCACGCACAATGACGTCTTGGCTTGAGGAAGAATGTTCATTATAATAATAAGAAAGAGGCTGACGTCTCAGAACCTATAGACAGTGGGTCCTTCAGGAAGGAGCTTCCTAATAGAAACCAAGATTAGCACGTGCTTCATGTTTGTGCTTACAAGAAGGGCAACAGCAGATGTTCCTCGGAGACTGAGGAGCTCTGATGAGCTGCATACTATCTCAAATGCTTGTGTCAGTAATTGCAGTAACTTAAGCATGTGCTACTTTTGATTGCTGGGGCGTTGTGCTTGCTCATAGTGGATACTTTTCAATACCCCAGTTTCCAGATAAGAAGCAGTGTGGTCTGCAATATGGAGGGCATAAACAGCAGGGCATGCTCAATGATTATAGGACATTTTAGTGATAAGTCTGAAAGAGAAATTCACAGTTGGTCCCAATAAGTCTGCCAAACCATAAAATAAACGATGTTAATATCTACCCTCTAAGATGGCCCACAGAAGTGTTTTCTAAATTGGCATCCCTATCGCTGGCGGAGATGCATTTTCCATGCTCATATTTAAACCAGAAAATGTAACGGTTGTGGTTTTAGACACGTGATTAATGACGTTGTGAAATGGTCGCAGTTTAGTTATGTTTAGGCACAAAAAACATTTGGCTTGGGTTAAAAGAAGACGTAACTTCACTTCCGGTTACGCGCTTGATGCAGAAAGTGACGTTGCTCTGTTTGTTCCGTAAAGTTAAAAATACTCGCCGATTACTTTGATTTTGGAATGGGACGCAAATCCAGTCTCATGGGTCAAAGTCCTGGAAAAGATCTGCCGCTCTTGTACTTCGCCCCTTTAATTCTGCTTGAATAAATGTCTTATGTGGCCGTTTTTTGTTGGTCACAATGCCATTTTATTCACCACCCCCACTGTCAAGATCACTACCACAGTCTCTCTGCTATGGATAACATATCAGGCTAAAAAGTGCAAACTTCCTACTTTTTTTCATTCCTGCATTTAAAAAAACAACAAAAAAAACATTCAGACAACTAGCTCCTCACACTACTGTTTGCAAAGTTGTGTGGATGAATAATAATAATTGATACAGTTTATTGATCCCCAGTGGGGAAATTACAACTTACACTCTGTTTTGTTAGTAATCACTACACACAGGTCTGAAATATACACACACATGCTCAGGACCTATTCATGCACAAATGGAGAGATGTCAGAGGGAGTGGGCTGCCAGTCCTGGACCAGCACCCTGAGTGGTTGGGTGGGTGGGGGGTTGGCCCAGTGCCTTGCTGAAGTGGCATCTCTCCACCTACCAATCCACACTCTGTACTTCAGTCAGAGTACAGAGACTTGAACCGGTAACCCTCCTTTTCCCAACCCAACTCCCCATGGACTGAGCCACTGCCACCCCTGAGGCAAGTAAGTATGATTTCTTTTTGTTTTTGGATTATCAAATTGTTGATTTTCTTAACACTTTATTGAGGATTTAATGTAGTGGAAAGCACTAAAGTTGCAGCTCTTCTGTCTCATTAATGCTCTGTGTCATCGGTTGTTGATGTACAGTCACACGAGTGCAGCTCCTTTGCTGATTCAATCTTAGGTGTTGTGTTCTTGCTAAGCTCTAACATTCCTCCTCTTCCTAATCTTAACTGTATAACCATTTTGTGATAACGTGTCAATTGTGACTTCACCTTTGTGTTAGCTCCCAGCACCCTGTGCTGTATTTCAGCACCGCTCTTTGTTTTCTTTCCCAGGTTTGGAATTATTTGTCACAAAACAAGGTTGTCATGCTCACACGCTCCTGTTCTGGCAGAACTTAAATTGAAGGTTCTGTTCTACTTCTGTACTTTCCACACACACACACACACACACACACACACACACACACACACACACACACAACCACACACACGCCTTCTCAATCTCTCTCTGTCTATCCTGCTCTATCTCCCCTCTCTTCTAGATACTAGGGGTTGGGGGTAAAATCGATATAGCATAGTATGGCGATATTTTCAGTGGCGATATTGTATCGATACACAGACGCCAAGTATTTATCTTTTATTTTATATGTGGTGGGCAGTTTGTCTGCTTGACAATCCCATTTTGCAGCGATAAAATTGAAGTGATATGAACAAACGGAGAAATGTATCTTTTTGGATAAAACAGATGTTGATTAGTTTCCTTTTGGTGACATCATTTGAAATTGGGAAAAATTAGAAGTTGGGAAAAAAAAGTTATAAATTTCAATATATCGCAGAATTTTGCAATATGTTTTAAATCGCAATAATATCATATTGTGGCATAAGTATCATAATGACATTGTATCGGGAAGCGTCTGGTGGGTCCCACCCCCTAGTGCTTTTTTCATCTTCGCTTCGTCTGTCATCTTTTCCTGTCTTTCCTTCATTTTTCTTCTTCTCTTACCCCCGTCCTCTTCTCCTCTACAGGTTCCCACTTTCATCTCGCTCTCCTCCAGCCTGTCACTTTCTGTCTGCCCCCCCCCCACCTTTTACTCTGATCTTTTATATCCTCTCTTCATCTCCCAATTATCTCTGTACCTTCATCCTTTTCTCATTGCTTTCCCTACCTCTCACACCCTCCCCCAGTCACCACCACACCATCTCTCTCTCTCTCTCCCCTGAGACTCAGCCTGCAGGTACATTGTATTTACTCAGCCTGTCACTGGCTGCCTCTGTTTATTACCTATTCAGCGAAGAGGCAGGAGAGACAGAGAGAAGCAGCCCTTCGGAGGATTGTCCTCCCAACTCTCCCGCTGCTGTCTGTCGCTGAATCTTACAACTGCCATGTTGGAAAATTGATTGTTTCGGGGAGGGTTTTCCCCCTCCTTTCCTCTTTTTCAATGTATTCAGTATCGAGCGCCGACTGCTGCCCGTTATGTCAAACAAAGTTTGCGTGACCTGTAGCTACAGGGGATCATGAAAATGGATCACCTAAAGCTCTGAACAGAGGATGCATTGCTGTTTGTTTTTTATCTGACTGAAATCCCAAATGAAGCTGTGATGGATTATGTTAATTAATATGCTATTGGTTCTGGAAACATGGGGAATAAACTGTGCGATGTATCTCTAATCTTTTTAGAAACTTCTTCAGCATTAAGGCCACATACAGCACCGTTAGCATCAACGTAATTAGATGAGGGATATGCTGATTCTCACCACGTTGGGAATCAGATAAGAATGGGGGAGCATGTGTGACATAGAATGTTAATTTCAAGATAATGTTCTAGGTAGGAAGGACTGTTTAGAGCTTACACAGTCATCCATCAGGGAAGCTCCAGCTTGATCTTCAGCTCCTGCCGTAGAAAACAGTCCCTTGGCTCTAACAAGGCTCTTCTTTTGTTTTTGTCCTCTCTCGTTTTTTTTTTTTTTCTTCCCCCTTTACCTGCATGCTGCCTCCCCTTCACAATGCAATCGGATCCTGAAGTGTGCTCTACCTGCCTCTCAAAGCTATCACAGGCTTTCACAATAGCCCGCGGCACTCTTTTGATCAACCCAGAAGCTTGATCTGAACGCCTCGAAGAGCAGCTTAAACCGCAGCTGGGAAGAAGTGCCGAGGTCAGATGCAGCTGCGACACAACGATGGGAGGGACCTTTAGAAGGAGTCTGGGAAGTTACATCTGTTCAGAAGTAGGACGCGAACATGAGAATTACTACATTAAGGAAGACTACAATATTCCAGCCTTAAAACAATGTTTTTGTGGGTGGCTTTAGGGACTCCAGCCCTTTAAAAAAATAAATCTTCTCAAAAGCCCTGAATCTTTTAGGTCTTTACTGCTAGTTCTGCTATGCCATTATCTACAGAAACGTAATACAATTGAGTGCATGTTGTTTTATTGGCCCAATAGTAAATGATATGCACTGAAGACCACATTTTCTTGTGGTCTACAGTGCAAGTTCACTTTTTTAGGGGGAACTTGGTTTGCATTCAAGCAGCCCAGATTTTTACTGGATGGATACAAATGTAGCAGATTTGTCAGCCAAACATTAATTCTGTGAACTCCAGCACAGTATAACCAAAATAGATGAAATGAATAAAGATCAGTAATGCTGTTTACTCTAAGACCCTACCAGACTCACTGTATGTTATGCATCTTAAAATTAGTAACATCAATGTTTGCCTCTCTTCAGGTGGCAGGAGTGAAAATGAGTCATCCTCAACATGTGTTCCTGAATGATGAGGACAGTTGGAGAACAATTAGATGCACAGTATGATGTAGGCTCTACAGGAGGAATCTTTTCTTTTGCACCTATTATGTTTTACCCAAACAATTTCTTGGTATTCTATTCTCAGATGGCTTGGAAATATAGGTCTGTTGTAAATGGGGAAATAAATCTCCCTAGGGGAGAAGCCCCCCATGATCCTGCTAGGTTTACGTTGTATGGATCCATCCATCCATCCATCCATCCATCTATCTTCATCCGCTTATCCAGCAGCTCCAGCAAGGGACCCCAAACTTCCCTTTCCCGAGCCACATAAACCAACTCTGAGTGCTATAGGTAGTCACTCTGATGCTTATTTGTGAACTTTAGCTGAAGGGTTTTAAATGCAGAACATTGACTTGTAATGGTGTGTTTTCATAATATTGCCTACCTACTTACTAAGGACTGGAACATTTCTTCCAGCACTGCATTTAGGTGCATGATAGATGTGCGGCAGAGAAACAGGTTTGGACCCAGATGCACGACTCAGAGACAACAAACAGTCCGGTTTGAAAAGTTTACTCATAATCAAAGAGCAGGCAAACTCCCAAAACCAGGCAGGCAGATAAAACGGGCACATTGATCCAGAGGGGTCGGGCAGAGGGGAAACGGTCCAATGAGCAGGCAAAACATCAAGCTGGCAAGTCTGGCAGGCCGGAAGGCTGGAAAGCTGGAAAGCTAAGGTGGAAGCACAACACAGACAATCTGGGAGAGAGTGCATGGAAATAGGCCGGTGTACTTACTGCAGGAGGGATGTGGAAACAGGTGTGCAGATACACAGAGGTGGGGGGAGGCAGGTGAAGAATGGCGTGGGACGTTGATTCCTGCAGGGGGTTAGAAACTTAGGATCACAAAACCCAAAAGGGTTTATGGTCCCATTTTACGTTTTAACCTTAAATAATAAGACAATATTTAAGATTCATGATTCATACGAATATTTATTTAGGCTATACAGTTTACGCTTTGGACATGAATGTATAAAACTCTTTTGTCTTACCCTTGTTTGCAGAACTAAGGATGAATCAAAATGTCTCATTTGTTTTATATATTTCATACATGGAAACAATATTTTATTAAAATATAAATTATAATAGGTCAAACTTTTCTGTTTTAATCCTTGTATTGTCTTCACTTTCTTGTATCCCTCGGGTCAAATTGCCCCGTGAC
>NC_045753.1:8316838-8317004 GCF_008692095.1 Etheostoma spectabile
TGGGGTTTTAAAAACAATTCTGAAATAAAATTTTACTTCATAATCTAGTATCAAATATTGTCAGTTATCTCAATTTCAAACAATTGAGATAACATAGGAAATGCAATCAGTCTCTACTAGAACAAGTGGGATTCATTTTTATAATTCATGTTAAAAATCCACTATG
>NC_045753.1:8317014-8318982 GCF_008692095.1 Etheostoma spectabile
AAAACATAAGTGGTCATATCCAGAATAATTTTCTGAATTGAGTCATTATTATCACAGAAAATAAGAAAAGGCCGTTGATTTTCAGGTAGAAAAATATGTAACTTGTACCATTTTCTTCTTGTAAAAAATTGAAATGGGTTAATCTATCCAGAATACCATACAAGGGTTAAAAATACACTATTTTGAGTCATTTTTTTTAGCATTTTTTAGTAATTGTTTTGTTTCTGTATTTGTATTTAGTATGACAGCCAAAATATCTAACTTGGCACTATACAAAACATATTTCTCAAACGTAGTGACTTAAATATTTACAAAATGACATGAAAATCACCATATGGTCAAAAACATTAAATAACTGAAAGCACTGTGCTAATTTTAGACATTTCATTTAAGACATGATGTCCTTTGGAAATCAGTCATCTGTTCCATTGGGATACAATCTTTACAATAAACTAAATGCATATATATTAAAGGTGAACCAGTATCTCACTCCACTTCCTGATTTCTCATGCCTATTTTTTTTTTTAAATCTGTCAATGTCAAATGTCTTGACTTTTCAAACTTGACTTTATTTGGTTAAATAAAATCTGCTTATTTAAATTTTAAGCAAAGCATCAGACTCGGAGTAGTTATATTACAGCCCACAATCACATAATTATTGACGACATAACCCTTTGATTCTTCAGTCTTGTACTAAACATGAGGGATGTAGATAATACTGAAGCGTTTGAGTCAAACCGTTATTCAGGATTTTCTTCCCCAGCGTAATCCTTTTCCAGGTGTTGTGGGGCTGCGGCCAATCCCAGCATCCATTGTGTGGAGGCCAGGTCTGAGACTCTCTGCAGGTGGGGATTCCACTGCAGAGCTACGAGCCATACAGGCTACATTCCCTAGTTTGGAGCTCAGGGTCAGCTCTGGATAGCTTAGAAGTCTGATCACATGTGTTCAAGGACACAACCCGCGCTGCTAATACAACCCTGGCAGGAATTTTAGAAAGCTGCAGAGTAACAAAAACCAAACCGTCTTTAATACTCTGATACAGTTTCTATTACCCTGTCTTGGAATTGCTATATTAAACCCCCCTGAAAATGAGGACATACACAACCAGACTATACACACACACACACACACACACACATACACACACAGACAGAGCAATTGATTGGGTGCCTTCTCTGTTTAGGTCTGTAACCTGGATTGTCCTAACATTGGTAGATCATTTATAAAATGGGCAACTGTATGTCCAATAAACTCCCTTAAAGCTATAGTAAGAGTCAGCACTTAAACCATGGTCATTGTTTCTTTTAAAATCCAATGTACTGAAGTAAAGAGCCATGGAAACAGAGACAAATCAACCCACAAATTGTTTTGTTTTTTTGTCTTTGTTGGTAACTATTTCCAAGATATTTCAATATATTGTTTGAAATTGTCTTTACACCCTGACAGCAATACATTTTATGGTCTTTGAAGAACATTTGTCATCTGTAGCTGCGGAAATCCTGTAAAAAAAACACCCACCAATCACTTCCTCGCCTCCGCTTGGGAAAACCCAATGAAATGCTTCCTTGCCGCGCTGCGCGTACTCTACTCCCCCCGTGTACGAGCCTGAGCTCGATGCGTGTCGTCGCTGCCGGAGTCACTGCAAGCCTACCGTGTAAATGGAGAAGAAAACTCTGGTCACTTACCGGTGAGTGAAACTGCGAGTACAACCCAAGGGGGTAAGAGGGCGTCCACAAAGGGTTGCTCCTATGGCGCCATTTTAATGCTACAAAGCACTCAGCCGCCATTAGCATTCCCATTGACTGCCATTCATTTTGGCGCCACGTCAACAGCGAATAACTTTATATCTGAAGCGTTTAAAAACTATAGTTGTCCATTGTTCATTTTTAAAGAAACAACAATGTATAAAAGCCTTCATTACCTTGTACCTCACGTTACGGCTCCGTAGCAGACGTTTTTGTAAAAATA
>NC_045753.1:8318992-8319111 GCF_008692095.1 Etheostoma spectabile
GATTGTGTCATAACCAAGCAACTTGCTGTCGCATTGTCGACCAATCACCGTATTGTCAGGAGAAGCTCGCAGGCAGTTTTGACTCACGTTAGCTGTTTAGGTTTAATTACTAATGTTAA
>NC_045753.1:8319121-8319265 GCF_008692095.1 Etheostoma spectabile
AGTTAGCAATAATTAGCCCGTGCCTATGTTATTTCCTAACAAATACCTACGCTCTCTGTCTCTGCAAGATTGGGAATGATTGCGATTTTTCTTGACACAGCTAACAGAAGACACGTTGTACACGTCACATCTACGTCGTCAAGC
>NC_045753.1:8319275-8320130 GCF_008692095.1 Etheostoma spectabile
CTGCACAGTAACGCTCAGCTATCACCTAAAAAGTGCTTCTAATAGACTTCACTGGTCTCTGTCCAGAGCAACGGGATCTGCTTGTCCATTTCTTTAACTGTCTATGGTGAAGCAGCGAGGATCGATGGAGGGATCTCTGAGAAGTTATGAGGGAGGTTGATCGAGAGCAGCCTTGTCAGCCATGCAGTTGACGGAGTTGCTTGCTGCGCCCATACAGCCAACAAACTCACGTCATCACGAGACACTTTAGAGGAAAAGGACATCTCATCCTTCTTGTTTCTCTCTCCTCGCATGATTTCCTTGGACGGACTAAGACGCGAGGAAGGGAAGCAAGTGAAGGAAATGTGGATCCAATTTAAGGACCTGGGTTGTGCACTTTGCTAGCTTTTCAATAATAACAACCCTGCCTTTAACTGGTGGACCCAACCTCTAAGCCCACTCTCTTTATAATGTGTACTGTTGTTCCATGTTAGAATACCAACTGGCCACAGGCCTGCTGTGTGCTAATTAGACGTTTGAAAGTTTGACACATTACAGTTTTTTCTGCAAGGATTTAATACACTTCTGCAGATGCGGTGATAACAGTTGAACTGGAAGTGTTCAGATCCTTTGCGTAGCCCTCATGTTGTCCTCGGGTCAAATTTACCCGTTTTCCTATATCAATGTTCTTTTTAACTACCCAATTGTAACTACCCCAAATAACATGGTTGATTCCACACAACGCTCTTCGTCAAGTATAAATCTCTACTTTCATTAATTTTGGGGTGTCTTATTCAATTTTACAGCATTTGAAAAAAACAAATTGAAGTGTTTTTGAAATAGTATTGAGAAAAAGTTGACATATTCCAGTCTGTG
>NC_045753.1:8320140-8320243 GCF_008692095.1 Etheostoma spectabile
TCAACATACATTCCTTTAATTTTAGTCAAAATAATTCATAATTTCTGCTTTTCTAACTCAAACATTAGGTATAATTTCTTCTAAATGAGGTTTATTGACCATA
>NC_045753.1:8320253-8326258 GCF_008692095.1 Etheostoma spectabile
CCAAAAATAACTGTAAAACTAAAGTTAATAAGTTAGTGTGACGTAGTGTTGAAAATGTCAAAAAAGTGACAAACATTGAAAAAAGGGACAAAAATGTAGGAAAAACTTAAAAACATTTATAAAAAGCACCAATAAAAGTGTTGATTTTCAATTTTGACGGGAAGACAACGCAAGAGTTAAGTAAAAGTGTTGATATGACACACATTATTATTACTCATGACAGTAAAAAGCAATATTTTTCTATTGTAGTTAGTTGAGGTGGAGCTAGTTTTGAGCACACAACCTCTCTATCAATAACAAGGGATGAGGCCCATCCACGCACCGTGATTTAAACCCCTCTTTATGCAATGAGAGCGGAGGCGTGGGAGGAGATTGGGATTGTAATTGGACACTTAATCATGGGAAGTGATGTTTTACGGCCAGAACTGATGACCCTTAATAGAAGCGAGGGTTGGGTGTAATGGTGAAGGAAAGAAGACAAGTGTCTTTGATGACTCTGTTGTAGAGGTACCCTGGAAATCCAGAGTGATGACAGCGTTGCGCCGTCTAAGTCATTGGTAGACATTGCAAGATGGCTACGGATGAACACCAGTTGTTTGAAAAGGCTTTGGCGGCTACAATGAATGAGTTAGACATTGCTTTTCATCTTAAAGAGGAACAGAAGATGATGCTCAAATCCTTCCTTTGCAAGGACATGTTTGCTGTATTGCTGACGGGCCATACAAGCTAAAATACTGCTGGTGTTGCCCTAAACAAGAAAGTGAGTTACTGTTAAGTTTTTGTGCCTCCCCCTCTCTTACTCTCTCTGGTCTCACCTGGTCCCATTTTCTGGTTACGATGTAATTTTTTTGTAGTTAAGTCTGAGGCAGAAACCGCTGACCCCTGTCATTTCCACTGAGACTCTTTATCTCTTCCCTTTTCTACCGGAGCACACAGACAGAAAGCAAAAAGAAGGCAAAGAGAAGTTGGAAGGGCACAGACAGTTGGAGCAGACGGGGCAGCAAGTAACCAATGTGGAGTGTAGGAAGAGAGGAAAAAGGGGAGGGGAAGAGAAGTCACGGAGCAGTCGAGACAAAGACGAAACAAGAAATGAGCCGAGAGGAGTGAGGGCGGAAAGAAAGGGAGAGAATTGAGATCATGAGATTGAGACATACATAAGATGAAAAGAGCAGACAGACAGAAGCTTCCCTCCTCTTCCCGAACGGAAATGGAGCGTACGGAGGAGACATAATTCAAAGCCTCGGCAGCCGCCTAACACGCCGCAGCGGATCCATCTCGTGTGCGTCGAACGAAGGTCAGCCTCATTTGTTCCCCGCGGGGACGACGGGGGGCCTTCATGGATAGCGGGAGCACAAAGGGGATGAAAGATGAGGCCGTCTATGATAGAAAACATGAAGGTTGATTCCATCTGCTGTTTTCTTGTGACAAGCAGACACCCTCACACACAGGATTGACAGAGGGGAATACACTTGACTGTCAAACAGGTGCTTTTCATGAATGTGTAATGTTTCCAGCCAGGTGCTGAATATGAAAAGAAGGCCTTCAGCCGGCTTAAAAAAAAACAATGACATGGTTTAAAGGCATTTGGTGAAATCCTTAGCAAGGTTCTTTCTCCCCATGTCCCTCCTCAAGGCTGAACAAGGCAACTTTAGCATGTACGGAGTCCAAAGTGACAGCGAGGACTTTGGAATTTTGAATAATTCAAGTACTGAAATATATTCAGGGTGAGAAACTGACAAGTGTTTGTGAAGCTGATGTGTGAAATGAGAGACGGGAACTGTTTTCATTTCACCTTGCTCGCATTTTATGAGCTGAGGCTTAAAACCTCCACCTCGAACCCTGTCTGGCTCACTCTTTTTTTCAGTTCTTTGTGAATGACACAGATGCTTTTATTTTATCTTTTTATTTTTTAGATCTGCATTCACAAATCAGCGCACAACCTGTAGACCTTCCATTCTCAAAGTGGACAGTGTCACTTATTAAACACAGGTGTAACTAATGACATGAATCAGCAGCTGCATTTAATTCACCTGTGTCATGGCTCCAAGCCATCGTTACTGATGTTAAGTATACCTGTGCTCCTTTTGCACTGGAACCTTAGAAGCCGTGTCCCAGTTTCACCCCATACGTACGGCTAATTCTGAGCAGGTTCTGGTTCCACGCCATGGAAGTGCCCACATTTCAGATGTGTTGGGAATATTGATTAAGTTAAAAAAATAGCAATTCAGTCTGATAACAAGGCTATATGATTGGAAATTCCCAAGTGGTTCAAACTTAACTCAAAGCTTCTATATGCAGGCCACAAGTTATCCAGGACTCAATGAAGACATTGTTTACAGTCCTTTATTGTAGTTGTTTTCACTTATAAGCTCTATTTTTTTTGTAAGAAATCCTCTCAATTTACATTTAGTCATATTTAGTTTACTTTTTTTTTTTTTGCTTTGCACACCTCTCCATTTTTTCTCATTCTTCTATATATTTTGTAGAGCCCCCTGATGGTTATACTTCCCTGACTGTTTGCTCAGGTGTTTGAGGTGACGATGTCTACTAAAAGGGGAACCTGTGGCAACACCCTGACGAAGGTTGCTTTGTGCCAATACGTGTGGGTTGCTGTTCTATTTTTAATGTAAGATTTGAACATGAAACAGCCATCTACATAAAGGCTTTTCAAATATTTAATTTTCCCTGTAAAGATTTTCGTCCCTTTCCAAAGAGCACCATCTCCATTTCTTGTGAACTTCTGGGCACTCCAGACTTCTTTTTTCCTGAATAGATCAGAGCCCCAACCTCCACCTTGCTCATGGCAACATACTAAGGAAAGCTCATTGTGGGACTGGCTCTAGTGGCTGTAATTCCACACCAAGGCTGATTTTTTGGGAAAAGACTTCAGATACAGTATTGGTGGACCACTAAGGTCTATATAAAAGAGACTTCAGATATGGTATTAGGGGACCACTAAGGTCTATATAAAAGAGACTTCAGATATGGTATTAGGGGACCACTAAGGTCTATATAAAAGAGACTTCAGATATGGTATTAGGAGACCACTTAGGTCTATATAAAAGCATCCAAAGAGCACCATGTCATGGGACCTTTAATGCCTGCATCTGCACTTCAATTTCAGTTTTTACAAAATGGAAAAGTACATTAATTTCTAAATAATTAAGGGTCAGAAAGATCAAGGGCAGAAATAATTGCCTTTTGAACATATGGATTTTTGACTTTTTGCTATGTCAAAGATGACAAAAGAACTTGAGAGCATATTGAACACAGCCATCTTCTGCTGTTACTTTCACGCTGGCTTTCTTTCCCCCCACAACACATCAATATCACTAAATGTTAAAAAAGGTATGTTTATGCGCTGGCAGGTTATGTAATGCAGGAAAGTGACAGATTTTGTCTTTTTGAAGAACATTGATTGGAGAAGTTTCCAAACTACTGAGTCCGAGGCAGAATCTTGGTGATTTAGTGCGGTGAGAGACGACATGCTAAGCTGTTAAATATCACACTCTTAGTACTGTAAATTCCCTCCTCGCCTACACAAGGCTTCCCTCACGTGCTGTGAAGTGTTCGTTAAAAGGTGCATCTTGAAGTGTGTTTGTGTGTGTGCGGGTGTGTGGGTGTGTTTGTGCATGTACTTTTCTGTTTCTGTTTTTAATTTGAGTGCCTGGGTGAGAATTTAATTATTTGTTCATGTGCACAAACAGTGTTCGTGTATGTGTAGATGTGAGTTTGCGTGTGTGTGTGTGTGTGTGTGTGTGTGTGTGTCCGTACCATTCTGCCGCTTGTGCTAATTAGCTTTATTTCTCAGTAACAGTGGCGACTGCTGCTATTTCAGAGAAGTGCAACATCACACCATCTCAGGTCGTCCAGGCTTGTGCTTGTTTTCACAGGTTATCTGCACATTCTTTTCTTAGTATTTCAATACAGCTTCCGATTGGCTGTTTAGTTTCATTCCGAACAAGCTTGTGACTTTTGAAAAACAGGTGGCAGTTTCACACAGACCGGCCCCAGTACATCTAGCATCCTTTTTGATACATCAAAATCAAACAAACACAGGACTTTCACGCAGGAGACCGGTGTTCGGCTCCTATTTGACAATAAAAGTAAACAGCAAATAGGTTTTTTTAAAATAATTTTTTGGCCTTTAATTCCCCATGATGGCATGAAAGTGGGGGAATGACATGCAGCCAATAGCCATAGGTTGGAGTCAAACCCGCTGCGTCCAGGAGTAACCTATATATATGTATGAGTGTCTGTTCTACCGACTGAGCAAACCCAGCCACAGCAAATCATTTCAACTTAATGTAACAAACGGAACTACGCCAAATGCGTAATTATGTCTTGTATGTAAGCACAGAAGTTAAAGGTCCCATGGCATGAAAATTTCACTTTGAGGTTTTTTAACATTAACGAGTTCCCCCAGCCTGCCTATGGTCCCCTAGTGGCTAGAAATGGCGGTAGGCGTAAACCGAGCCCTGGGTATCCTGCTCTGCCTTTGAGAAAATGAAAGCTCAGATGGGTCGATCTGGAATATTGCCCCTTATGAGGTCATAAGGGGCAAGGTTACCTCCCCTTTCTCTGCTTTTCCCACCCAGAGAATTTGGCCCACCCATGAGAGAGAGACATCAAGGCTTGCAAACCCCCCCTCTCCTCCTCAATAGTTACAGACTCAGAAAGGGCACATGCTAAGGAATTGTGGGACTGTCTCTAGTGACTGTAATTCTGCACCAAGGCTGGATTTGGTTCCTTTAAATAATCACATTTAACACATGTATTATTCTTAACCACTATCTATTTGTAAACTTAACTAAGTAGTTTTTGTGCCGAAACCTAACTAAACTGCAATTGTTCCACAGCGTTAACATGTTTAAAACTGTGACAATTACGTTTAGGTCTGAGGATGGAAAACCTGTGTGTCAAATTTCTTGCCACCGCTAGGAACACAAGTTTATGAAACGCTCCTGTTGGTTGTATTTGATGTTCATGTTTGCAGGACTTGCTCCTGCAACACCAACTGCTCATTCTTCTTTGTTATGTAGATGAAACATGTGAATGGAAAGGTGCTCCAAAATGTTTCATTTATTAAAATTAGATTAACTATTGAGTCATTTGTATCGATATTCCTCCCTATTAAACTCCCAGCCTAGGATATTTATCTGAAAATACAGTAGCGCCAGCTGTGACTCTCATTAACAGTGAGCTCTCTCTCTGTGTGTGTTCACCCAGCCCCATTTCGCCATTTCTCAGATTACATAAGACTCTCTCTATGAACTAATGCTCCACGGAACCTTTGGGACTCCCAACGGCACAGTTGTTGTTGTTGTTGTTGTTTTTGTTGCTGATGTTGGTGTCGTTGTTGTTGTGTGGCAATTGTTGCTTGTTGTATCGCTTGTGTGTGTGTGTGTGTGTGTGTGTGGACTCTTGCTAACCAACTGAGTCATGTGAAGCAGAGGGAGCTAATGCCTATGGTTCATTATGTATGTGCGGGGTGTAAAAAGAAAAGGAAACAATTGGAAAAAAGTGTGGGGGAAAGACAGAACTCTACAACAGAGCGAGAGAACGATAAGAAAAGAGGGAGTTTTGCCTCTTTTTTTAAAAATAAAAACGAGCCTGCCAGCCTCTTATCCTCTGAACACTTGTGCTTTTTGTTGTGGTAGTAATTACATGCAGCCCGGGGCAGAGGGCATCCCCTCTTTGTCTGATCTGGTAGACAGCCACCGCTCCAACATGGTGCTAGGGATTAGAGAGAAGATTGTTCATATATTTAGCCGCCCCCCCCCCAATAATGCACTGCAAGCGTCAATTTCTCACCTATCTAAAGTATCTAAAAATAAAAAAAAAACAATCAATGTAGCCTTTTTTTAATCTCTCATTGTAATAGCATAATTAAAACATTTTAAAAAGAGAGGGAAACACAACAAAGTAAATAATTTGTTGAAAGGAGACAGAGAGTGACATAGAACAATTTGTGACTGTGGCTGTAATTCTGCACCAAGGCTTAA
>NC_045753.1:8326268-8326898 GCF_008692095.1 Etheostoma spectabile
GAGACTTCAGATATGGTATTAGGGGACCTCTAAGATCTGTACAAAGCGTCCAAAAAGAAGCATGTCATGGGACCTTTAATTTTAAATGCGATTCATGCAAATTTACCCATGGATCTGTGTTGTTTCTGGGTAAAGGTTGGGGGACGTTATTGAGGGAAAGGCCCCCCTCACAGTTTATCTGCTGAGAGCAGCAGTTAAGCACACACACCTAATTTGTATTTGACTGATTGACTCATCATTTGAGTTGATTGACGCTCCACTAGACGCCCTGCACTCCTGCACAGGTGTTTTTAATTATCGTGGCTGATTGGACTTCTGTCTTTTTTTTTTTCTTTGTCTTCTTTTTCTAGTTGCAATGGCTTTGTTGATCTTCTTACTTTTTGTCCTGCGCCACCATCAGGTCAGACATTTAATTTGTTGAGTTGTACTTACATAACTACTGACATAGTCAACCTTAAGCTTGACACTGTGTTCATTGCTAATTATACTGTTAGCATGCTTAGCTGGCATGGTAAAATGTTAGCATTGTGAGCATGTTAGCTCACTGTTCGGCTCAATAACTGAGCTTATAAGTACAACCTCACATGGTGTAAAACTATTGTGTGACTTCTTACCTTTCTAACGGTATAT
>NC_045753.1:8326908-8329190 GCF_008692095.1 Etheostoma spectabile
CGTTACTTTAGCTTTTACTTTACAAGAGCCAGCTAAAGTATACTATTGCCGATAAATCAGCCGTGCGCTACCCTTGGCCATAACCGGACACATAGACACACTATAGACAGTTAGTGAAAGAAAGTCCCACCAATGCTGTCAAAACTACTGGATCTTACTTCCGTCCTTTCCAATAAATTACCATGCTTTAACAACTCTGAATTATGCAATAAGAGTTCCTTAATGTCCAGTTCAGTAAAAATGGAGGAAGAAAATCCATCGCCTGAGCGTTCTTACGTCTTTCCCTCATTTCATATACTAATTAGACATTTAAATGTCCATGTACATATAGGACAATTCATACGTAGATTGTTAGATGGGTATATCAATTCTGTTAACATTTTGGTTATGATCAGAAATCTAAAGTACCGCGAAAAGACCAGACAGTGCGTCAGGCTGAAAGTGTCTGGATATGGCCAATAGCAGCGAGTGGTGTCCGAATGTGGACACGGTGACGCTAGCATTTCGGTCATTGTGAGCTGTTTGCTCCAGAAGCATAGCTGCGGGAACTAAGGGTGTGGAGGGTGCTGCAGCACCCCCTTTTCAAAAAGTAGACAAACTGCAACCATAATTAAAGATTGCATACATTGATTTTAATGAATTCATTTGTTTTCTTAATTTTTTTAAAGATTATTTTTTGGGGCTTTTCCCTTTTATTAAAGTGACAGTGAATAGACATGAATGGGGGAGAAAGATGGGGGTTGACACACAGCAATGGGCCACAGGTCCTATTTGACCCCGGGGTGCTGCAGGACGAACACTCTTACTGGGTGAGCTAGAGGTTGCCCTTAATTAGTTATATTAACCTACTTCCTGCGCGCCTGACACTCATTTATGAGTGACGATAGTTGTGGAAACTTTCCCGGCGGGTCAACAGTACAGAAGTTAGCTTGCCTTTAACATGGCACAAAAGCACATTTTGGATTTCTTCCTATATCAATCACAGGCTTAAAAGCCTAATAGACCTGAGGCAGAAACCCCAGCAACTGGAACCAAAAGATGTAGCAGCAGCACCTCCACACCTGTCACTCCCACAGTGACTCTGCTAGCAACAGACGACGAGGCAGCTAACTTTGGATTTGATTTAGTTCAGTAATGTGTTTTTGTACCTTTTGTAGTTTGTGGCTCAGTGTTTAGGCTTGTAGTAGGCCTATTCTGTCCCATTGTTTTAGCTTTGGGTCTATATCCTGCGCTACCAGTGCCTTGTTTTGCCCTGTCTTGCATTTTGGATTTCAATCGTGTTTTTGTTTTTCCGCTTGTTGAGCGTTGTGACGGATGCAGTGTGGTGTGTGGTGGTTGACTTTGGCTGAAAATGTCACATTTGAAAAATTTGTCAGCACCCCCAACTCAAAATATGTTCCCGGGGCCATGTCAAGAAGCCACACCGGAGACACATCAGCCAACCTGAGACAGAGAATGACCTTGAGGCTCCCAGAACTACTGCATGACCTAATACAATAAATCAGTGGTTAGGCTATTAATTAAAGAATGCATACAACCTTAAACACATTAAAAGGGATATAACCAACCAATGTGCAATGCCTTTTTTAGATCTTATTTTCTGCTGTGCTCTGTGTAGTTACACATTTAACAGCCTAGTTACTGCTTTTAGTGAGTTTTTTTTTAAATAAAAGTATTGATCTTGAATTCATTTTTTTTGTGGCAAAGATTGTTAAATTAAAAAGGATAAATTGAGACATTTTAATTCTGCTGCATTTTCAGTAAGAGATGATGTCCATAGTTGGGAATTAACGTTGCAGTAACTTTTATAAACTTTTTTTTCCATAAATCATGACGGTACTACATGAATCAGACCATCTGTGGAAAAAATTGTGTTTCTCTGCCTCCTCCTGGTGTTCTTAATGGCAGGGTCATTTTCACAAATGGATGTTCCTTCTGGTGTTTACTTATGTAAAGCACACTGGTAAATAGAAAGACAGTATCATCAAGACTAGCTAGCTAGCTATCCAGTCACGTCATTGTCCCCAAGTCAATATCAAGGCTTCCTAAACAAATGACGGTTGGCATGTGTAATGTTACCGTCAGCCCCAAGCTTAAAACAGCAAGTTGAATAGCGAATGGGATGCGAGTGATTACTAAATGTGAAACAAAGTAAGTTCAGAGTGGCGGTGTAATTCTTGCTGCTTGTGTGTTGCGGTCCCCATCCTGTGGTGTTCAGAAGATGAATTACACTCAGTGTTGTAACTAAGATGTTACCCCATTAAATTGTTGTGTGTGTGTGT
>NC_045753.1:8329200-8337386 GCF_008692095.1 Etheostoma spectabile
GTGTGTGTGTGTGGAATTACATTGACCCCTGACCGATGTGGCGCTATCAGTGCTGGGCAAAACTGTGTTTGTAGAAGTGAAAGTCAAGAGTGCATTATAGAAGTAATGCACCTACTCCATATCAGCAGGAGTGGGCCTGGCCAAGCACTTATACATACACACTCTCACTGCATTTGCACATGCACACATACTATATAGTACACACACACTCCCCTACATGCAGCCGAGGAAGCAGTTACACCTACAAAGGGCTTAACCCACACAGAGGCAGAATTGGAGTCTCTCTCCTCCTCTCTGTCAGCCATCCTGGACTCATTTCTGTGAAGCCACAGTGCAACTGCAGCTGGAGACCCTGGGATTCTATGTTTATCTAAAGAGAATAGAGGCAGATTGATTATGCAAAGCCAGCAGGTAGTAAAATCCCATCACACTGATTGCTTTAGACCAGCTGAGAGTCTGAGATGAATTCTCTATTGCTCTCTCTGAGGTATAGTGGGACCTTAGCCGAGCTGGGGTAAACAGGAGTGTGTGTGTGTGTGGATATTGCCTTGAAAGAGGGTGATTCATATGATTACACCTACTATATCACACACACATAACGACAGCTGCGCGGGAACATATTTTGACGGGGGGGGGGGGGCTGCCTTATGTGACCAGTTTATAGGACCATGGTGACGTCTCAATCGCGTCATGCTTTTTTACATTTTTATTCAGTGGATGAGATAGCCCCACAGACTAATGGCGTTTTTTCCATTAATGGTACCTGCTCGACTCACCTTGACCGCGGTGCCCCGTCCTCCATTTTCCATAGCAGATTGGCACCGCCTCATGCGTGAAGCGAGCGGGGCTGATCGTCATACCAGGAAACTGCCGTGACTAACGCGGCACACACACACAGAACGTTAAAGGTGTGTTGCTTTTGAATCTCGGCATGTGGCCGTTGCCACAGCCAGAAGACAAATTTAGTTAAAAAAAAAAAAATGGAGGTAGCAAAAAAGAAAAACGCTGCCTAAGCTACTTTAACACAGCGGGTTTGTTTATGACTCTCCCGTCTGTTGCTAGCAATAATGAAGCAGTAAATAGTGACAATTCTCTCCAACCAATCAGTAGTCTGCAGGTTTTCACGTCATCTCTTGGTATCACCTCGACTGAGGTAGTTCTAAAAAACGTACCTGATTGCAGGTACCAGGGACATTTTTTTTGATAATGGAAAATCAAAAAAAGAGAAGAGTCGAGGTGAGGAGGTACCATACAGTGGGAAAAACGCCAAAACGTACGTGAGAACACTTCATTGTCCCGTTTAATTGTAGGACTTCTGCTTTGTGCTGCTCTGCAGGGTTTGGTGAAATCGTAGGCCTACTTTAATGCAGCTTTTGTAAACATCTTTGGTTTTTTACATTTTCCTTTAGTATTGTATCCAATATTAGGTCTAGGCTACATATGGTTTTACACTGGTTATTTTTATTTTTTTTAGAAAATGTGAATTTTTTAGGCTACGGCATGCTAAGGATTAATCTGAAAAAAATGGTATGTATAAATGTATGTCTGCATATCAGTTTAATGCAGCACAACAACAATTGGTCAAATTACATTAAACTGAAATTGTCTCTTTAATAACTAAGAACATTGGATAGGCCTTAATGATATTGGGCGCTAAACTCAAATTGCCCCTCCGTTTTCATTTGAGAATATTTAGGCTATTGTATTTGCATGCGCTTAAACCCTCTTAAACTAAGCTTGTCATAAAGCTACGATAATGTGCAGTTTATTGATGATTTAATAACCTCGGTAAACACTGGCTCCTTACCTTCTTCTTCCTCTGAAAACTAACAGCTGTTGCTTTCCAATGCTGTCCTGTCCCCGGTGACATCCTAGCCCATACATTGTATTTTCTATCTAGTCTGGAACTTCTGCTTCTTTTTGAGAATTTAGGTACAATAAATCCATACTCTTAGATCAAATATTGAATAATATCAGTCGTGTTGTCCATATTTTATCAATTATCGACCATCCATTAACGTTTACTGTCGTAAGCTTTGTTGCGAAAAACGTAATACCATTCCCATGAGAGTCTAACCAGCTCAGAGGTTTGATTACATCTGTGTCTATGCATATACTTTGCTTCCCATCACATACAGTGGGAAAATTAATAGATGACCGACCC
This sequence comes from Etheostoma spectabile, assembly GCF_008692095.1. Taxonomy (NCBI): domain Eukaryota; kingdom Metazoa; phylum Chordata; class Actinopteri; order Perciformes; family Percidae; genus Etheostoma; species Etheostoma spectabile. The sequence continues at coordinate 8,331,365 of NC_045753.1, forward strand.
AAATGCTCTCTGGCTCATTGTAGACAGGAACTGCATTGTTTGTAAGTTTAAGATTGTTACGAAGTGAAAACTGCAGCTAAAGCCCCCTATTTCCAGCGCTGTTGCATCCTGACCATTAAATCTAGACAATTACTTCACAGAAGAGCTTATTTCTGGGGTAGGAATTGGTTGACAGTACATACCCCCCGTGAGTTTGGGCTGAGCCTTGAATTTTAACAACATCAGGCTAAACCCCAGAGTGATACACTGATGCCATGGTTGTTAACAATCCGAACTTCTGAAGTTGGCTGTAATGGCAACTTTGGTCCTTAATTAGCTGAAGAAATCTGCAGAAATCCTTCATCTTTGCCCTCTTGTTCATGTTATGGCCGCTTGGCCATGTACAATGTTTTTTATATATATATATATATATATATATATATATATATATATACACACACACACACTAAAGACTGCCACACAGCTGTTACAATACACAAGTCTTCACAAATTCACAAAACTACTCAACTACAGCCTGGAGCAGTTTCCCTTTGATTTAACCCCTAAGAGAATGTACACATACATACATATACATATAAGAGCTCTGATTATAATAGCCTATTTCTAGATTGACGAAGCATGAGAATCCCTCCACCATTCATTGATGCCTGGGCCTCTGAAGTACAGTCAACAGCAGCATGCGGCGATTAATTAGAGATTTGTCTGGATGAGGGGAGGTTCGGGAGGCAGAGGGATAAAGCAGGCAAATCTGCTGGCCTAATTAGGGGAATTTAATTTCTCACAGGCTCACATTGACTCAGACCTTGATGAGGCATTTTTGGGAGAAAAGGGGAGTGGATGGAGGGAGGAGAGAAAGCAACTTGTCCATGATGTTACATGCGGTAATAGATGTGTGAGGAAAGATTGCCAAAAGGGAAGTGCGAGACACTGCAAAATCATGGCGCTTCTCAACAATAGAACTCCTCAAATGTGTTAATGTATTGTCAGTAAGGGTGTTTCTCTGCAGTCTGCAGTTTTGGGGGCAAGAAAGTTTGGTAACCTTTTTGTTTGTTTATTTGTGGGGATTTTCTTTTTGGATCTCATTAAAGCCTAATCAATCTATTGATGAATTTGTTTAAGTCGGACAATGACAAGGCAATTTAGTCTGTTGCGAGTTGATTTGCTTTTATCGATACACTAACGTTTGCACCTCCAGTCAGTCTTAAAAACTTCTTTTTCAAAAAGCTATCCATAGAATGACAGTTTGACACTGTCAGCTAAAGATGCTTTTGGACAAAATGCAAGTCTTTGATGGATGCCAACCTTATGGTAGAATAAGACTCCAGGAAGACACGCCTGTTCCCAGCCTAGAAATGGTTTACAGACAACCCCCACCTTTTAGTCTGTATGAGATGCACTGGACTTTCACCTGCTCGAACATGGCGCATTGAGTAGACGTAGAACTCACAGCGACATAGTTTGTGGAGGGAAGAGGTTGCCGTGGTTGGATGAGTCAAACAGACTTTCCCACAGGAGACTGCTGTCCGTCTCCAGCGTGAAACCAAAAGTCCACATTGACTTGTCTAATTTACGTTATGTACATAATCTACGTAAATTAAGCATATACCAGATCCCGCCCTACAATCATCCAAGGGAGGACAGGAGAGTTCTCCCCTACCTACTCTGAGATGGGCATGGCTGCAGCCTGGAGCGACCCATGTCACGCCGTGCCACCTCAAGCCGTCTCGTCTCATACCGAGTTGTGTCCAACGGTAAATTCAGAGGGTCAAAAATACGAAATTGCGAATCATTTTCCAGATGGAGTCAGGGTAAATTCATCACCACGTTTGTTGCAATCAATTGAAAAACGTTAAAAACTGTTAAAGTAACAATTTTACATGTATACATAGTTTGCTCATTTCTGAATGTTATTGTTGTGGTGTTCCCTGATATTAACGTAGCCTACATTTGATGAAACCTGCTTCAGCAATGGCAGGATTTTCGGCATAACAAGAAGAATACAAATATACAATTTTTTGTATTCAAAAAGAATACAAAAATAAACATGTTACACTCTTTCTAAGACTCTTTTAAATTTTATATTCTGTATTGTTTTCACACTTCACTGGGACATTGCTGCAAAAGCAATTATCAGCATGGCGAGAGGGCATGAGATCAAGTTAGTTAGTTTGCCTATATTCTGCATTTATTTCAGAGACGGAGATATATTTTTAGATTTTTATTAGCATTATAGTTGACACACGCTTTTACTTTGAAAAGTAAGAGAGATAACCTATTGTTTAAAGTATTTTATTCCAGATGCAAGCTTTTATTTTGAAAAGTAGAAGCTTGTATGGCACCTGGCAGGACGGCATGAGACGGGACGGCATGACATGGGAGGCTCCAGGCTGCAGCCATTTACTCTTGCCCCCTCCAGCCCCAAGACTGCCCTTTCAACTCCCACCTGCAGGTGTCGCTGTTTGTTGTTGGCGTTTAAATCAGAATCTCAATAATGGAAGAAGAGAAATTTTTTATTTGAAATACACTTTAATTTCCCAATGGTTTATATCAACAATTAACAGTTTTTTAAATATAATTTGATATCCCTTTTGCCTCTCAATAATAGAGGAGGAGCATCCTCCTCTGCCTACATGGACCAACCTCTTCGGGTATGGACCCTACTTAAAGGGTAACTACCCTTTTCAGCCTGGGCCCCATGTCCCCATGCATTTGTGTCTGACCAGAAGTCTTTGAATTTGGTCCAGTGTTGAGCGACATCGCATTGATGAGCTGGCACGACCCGCGGTACAAATGTGGCCTTAAGAAATAAAGGTGATTTCTTTTTTTTATGGTACTGACATTGTTGAAATGATTTTAAATATTGACCTTGACATTGAAAAACTTTTAGATAACAGGAGCCTATACATTCTGTAGCCTATTTTGTAACAGACTACCTGAACGCCATTTTCCCGTCTCGCGTGTCACTCTTCACACCGCTGTCTTTGGACAAAAAGTCCCGTCCTGAGATCGATAATGTTGTCAGACACTTTTAGTAACAATCTGAGCTTGTCAGTAGCAAAAAGAATCCCTTTTTATTGGACAAAAAGCAAGGCTCAACAATTGCCCCATTAGGTCACATTGTAGCTAGGTTTGTGCAGGTTTGCTCAATACTGAACTAAATTTAAAGACTCACATCAGTATATTAGACATAAATGCATGGGAAAATGTGGCTTAGGTTGAAAAAAAACCCCGGTTGTTACCCTTTAAATAACAACACATAGGTACGTAAGTTACATCACAAACCTACTTAAAACTTACTCACTACTTACGTACTTATAAATGAATCCACAATCTTTTCCTAACCCTATCCATACCCTGCACGGGGAAAATGACACCAAAAGGGTACCCAGAGTGTTAAAAAATGGGATGCAAAGGGTCATGATCAAGCGGCCATATGAATAAATTTGGGAGTGAGAATGTGTTGAGGAAACAACAAAGATCCCATTATTACACTACAGTCTTTGTACAGGTCCAAAATAAAAAGATGACATGTTAATTAGTGAGCCTTAGAGTTGTTGTTAGGCTGATATTAGTCACCTTCAGACCAAGCTAGCTGTTTATCCTCGCTTCAAGTCTTTATGCTAAGCTAACCGACTGTTGGCTCCAGCTTAATATTGACAGACATTGGTGAGTGGTAACGCTCTTTTCGTCTAACAGTTGGCATGAAATCAATATAATACATTTCCCGAAATGTTGAACTACTAAGTTTTTAAATAAAAACATTAATAAATGAGGAAAATGCTGGTCTTAACCCTTTAGTATCAAGATTTCACCCCTTACCGTAATCTTTCCTTTTTAATTGAAGCGGTTTTAGACAACATAATCTGTGTTACGTTGCAATCAGAAGTGATGTTTTTTTTCTGCAGCTGGCGCTCTTTTTATTCCTAATTCAAATTTCAGTTTGCCAAGCATACCATTAAGCATAAACGAAGGAAAAAGAAACCCATCCAAAACAGCAGGTAACAATCACTGGCGTCAGACTCTATTCCATCAGGAAGATGGATACTGATTACCACAGAAACAAATGGTTTGTTTATTGAATTAGCGGCTTTGGTGGTGGGAGGAACCGTCAGGGATAAAGAGAGAGAGGCTTGCAGTGTCAGGTGGCGGTAATAAAGGAGCCTATTTTTTAAGGAGGGTAGCTCAGTTCATTTGTACGTATGTCAACGGGAAATAAAGCAGGAATCCAGCAAGCTTCATCTGAACTGACAGAACAGCAGCTGGGCTCGTCTGTCTCCTTTTACTAGAGTGAACGGCTCATACTACAACATCTAAATACTGTAATTAGTGCAGGTCCACAAACAGACCTGACCCTTCCTCACATCCTTCGCCCATCTGTGAAGATGAGTCACGCTGAGTGTGTAAGGAAGCATTTAAGTGATGCAGTCAGTATTAACAGCACCCGGAGGACTGCTAAAGAGAGGCCTCCAGTAGAAGGGACTAATGTTCCCTTTTAAAGAGTATTGGCCTTTAGTGGCCAATGGAAAGGTAACCTATCATTGCTCTTGCGCTCTCTCTTTCTGTCACGCACACACGCACACACACACACACGCACCTGCAGAGCCTAATGTGTTCTCGGCCTAATAGCTCTTTTATTAGTGCCAATCTAAAGACAAATGGATTCAATAAGTGGCCCAAATCTATCCGTCTGTTTGGATTTAGAAACACCCCCGCTCCACTTACGTCCTGCTCGGCATTTATGTACTCTGAAATGGTCAAGGAGGCGAGAAAATAAATGAGAAAGTGAAATGGACAACATATTGACAAAATGTGGCATAGCGACTGAATCAAAGGGCAAAAAGCCACAGGGTAAACAGACAAGATGTCAAGAGGGATATTGACAAAACCATTATGGAAAGTTTTTTTTTTCTGGCAAATAGATAAGGATTGTGAACCTTGTTTGGGTGATGTTGAGAATTAGTGTGAGTGGAATAACAAAGGAATTTGTTACTTTAACTTCCTACACAGCTGAACAGAACACTATAAATATTTATGTGCTCAGACATTAATGGGACTAGCCTGGTCCTACCAGACGCCAGAGGTGGGTAGAGTAGCCAAAAGTTGTACTCAAGTAAAAGTACTGTTACTTTAGAATATTATGACTCAAGTAAAAGTAAAAGTAGTCATCCAAATAATTACTTAAGTAAGAGTAAAAAAGTGCTTGATGAAAAAACTACTCAAGTAGTGAGTAACTGTTGAGTATCGTCTGATTTATTTCTTAACACAAGCATCAATCAGACCCACAAAATTACAAAATAATCATCTTTAGGCAAATTATAGTTCATCCAATCTATAGAATAAATTAAAATTAATTTATTAATTACAAAATAGCTTAAGTGAAGAGCCTTGTCACATCAAATTTGGTGCAAAACATACTGTACGCAACCTAAAAGACAAACATCCACCTCTCCACATCAGAAACTAAAACTACCGCTACGTCTCCTCAGGTTAGATGTTAAGTTTTTGAACGCTCACATGTCCGTTTGTTTTGGTCGACACAGAAGACGACGCATAATGTTGCTGTTGTTTCGCACTTTTCCTAAAAGATAACCATGCTTTCACTATGAGGCCGGGGGGGGGGGGTCCTCCTGGTCTGCGTTGCCTTGGCGACGGTTGATTCTGACATCTTTGATTTGCTACGACCGTAAAGCTAACCTGTCCCGGCGCTGAGAATGAGTGTGGTCACGTGACTGCACAACGACGTGTGATTGGTGAAACACAGTCACGTGGTAGAGCCTTCAGCGGAAGACTCTCTCTCTGTCAAAATAAAACGTTAAAATGAGACGTACGCTGGGGTAAAAACAATGACGCGTAGAATACCAAAGAGGTAAAAAGAAAAGTAACAAGCTCATTGTAGCCTGATGTAGCGGAGTAAGAGTACAGTTTCTTCTTCACTAATCTACTCAAGTACAAGTAAGAGTAAAGTGATTTAACACTACTCCAAGAAGTAAAATTTTTTCAAAAACTTACTCAAGTAAATGTA
>NC_045753.1:8337396-8338735 GCF_008692095.1 Etheostoma spectabile
AGTAAATGTAACTCGTTACTACCCACCTCTGCCAGACGCTGGTAGATTTTATTTGTACAGAGAGTCTGGCCGCTCTCCGTTGACAAGTGTTACCTTCCTTGAAGGCGGGTACTCTGAAGTTCAAAACTATTGGATCTGCCATAACCAGTTGCTTACGTTTGGTTGTGACATGTCATGCGTGTGTGGAACAAGATGGGGAGCCCGACAAGGCTTGTATTTAGCATTAGCATTGCTAGTGTTAGCCTTAGCCAACTCCTTCACCACTAGCGGAGCGAGCTGGAAAATCTAACTTTTCCCAAACCCTGTGGGAAGGACAGCCACAACATCATGGTCACCAACAAAACTCAAACAAGATTGTTCCTACTCAGGCTTTAACTCCTGGATATTCTGCAGCGTTGCCACAACGGACCGAATGGCTTCGCTCGTATCTTTCTTTGCCGCCATTACGGAACCACAATTCAAGCGAGTGCATAACCTTAACATCATTGTTCTCAGCCACTCCCTCTGTTTGCTGATTGGACTGCCAAAAATTTGGCTAGCGAAATCCTAACACTATACCCTGAACCCAGACGTAGTACTAAAGGGAAATGAAAATTGAGCGTAAGTACGTAGGAGGGCGGAGCCAGGCTATATTGGGACTACCTTTTGTGCTGCAATTACCACTTTGAATACATAACCCCCTCCATTTGCATGCACACACTGCATTTTCATGCACCCTTGGGTAAAATGAATTTCCACACCCTTATCCCGGCTTGTCACCGCTGAGCATTAATGGTGTGTGTGTTAATTACAGGCCAACCACATACAAGGCAAAGTGGCATATCAGTGACACGCGCCCATGGACGGTGCTCGCAGAGTCTTTAATTGAGTCTTGAATTTCCAATTTCCCAGCAGTGCCCTCTCTTTGAACAGGGGTCAAGTCTCCTTCGCTAATTTGTTTGCCTGCTGGAGCAAGAGGGAATCCGGCTGGCAAAACACCAAGAGGCAAGTGTCAAATAGCAGAGCATGACGGGTGGCTTGAGAGGAGGTGTGTGTGTGTGTGTGTGTGTGTGTGTTGATATATTCCCCTATTGTTTAATACTTTTGTGCATCATCGTTCCTTTAAAAAGCAGCAAACTTACAGAAGAATTTCATCAGCCTGGGTGTCAGTGGAGAGTTTCATGTCTAAACGACGTTTTGGAGGCTTTCCCACCCTGTCAGGAGTCCAATTGTTGGACGATGAGGTGGTGGTGTGGTAAGGATGGTGGGCGGCAGTGTGGGAGGGGGATGATTGGTGTATGGTTTGGCCGGTGCAGGGTGTGTGTGTGTGTGTGTGTGTGTGTGTGTGTGTGTGTGTGTG
>NC_045753.1:8338745-8347519 GCF_008692095.1 Etheostoma spectabile
TGTGTGTCTGTGTGTCTGTGTTTGTGAGAGAGAGAGAGAGAGAGAGAGAGAGATTTGGATAGAATATGTCGAGGATTAGACATCTATTTCAATGTCTTTTGTCGAGTCAAATGTGTTCCATGCCGCTCAAGCGAACAAAGCGGGGGAAAAGCGACCACAGAGATGTTACAAAGCGAACACCCTACCTTACACTTAATTCAAATAAACTTATTCATGACTTGTTGATGGCATCAAAAAAGTGCTTACGTTTTTCTTTTCCAATACACCTATTTTCCTGTGAATCAGAAGCTCTCGCAGCACTTTTTTATTTTTTTTTATTTTTTTTGCATCCTTCAAAACTCTTTGAGCCTTTTGAGGGCCCTGTTTCCATAGCAACTAGGGTTGGGTGCGTGTTTGTGTGTACACGCGCGTGTGCATGTCCGGCTCGACTTGTTGCATTTTGTGATGCTCACAAGGGCCGAGCTGTGCCTCAGGCTTCAGAAGACAGCAGCACAGGCTGAACCACAGCGAGGCGGGGTTGGGTTCTCTTTCTAAATACACGTTCGTTTGTGCAAAATCACACACCCCCGCTCGTACGTATAGACAAAAGTATGCACGCTTGAACACGTTCTATTCACATACAGGCACACGCAACGCCAGTAATTGCTGCATACGGCTTGCCTGGCCGCTGAGTGCCCTTGGTTATTCTCTTGGCTTCATCTCGTGATTTATTTCCTCGTTGATCGATGCAGCTCCGTTCTGCCCAGCATCGTGTTTACACGCTGCAGTCAGTAATTCGGAGGCAGGACAACATCTCTCTCATCCTGCCAGTTATCACAGTTTACTAAGCATAGCATCCCTCGCTGTTTCCCTTCCTTCCCGTCTATTCCTTTCCTGACTTAAATCTAGTTATCAGTGTGTGCGTGTCATCCCTCCATGTGTTCAGCCATCTATCCGACCGTCTACTTCCCCTCCACTATCCCTTGAAACTTCTCCAATTTGTTTCCCCACATCACCTCACTTTTCACTTACCTTCCCCTGCCAGTATCCTCCACGTGCCACTCCATCTTCGCCCTCCGCCCCCACCCACATCCCGTCTCCCCGACAGTCATTCGTCACCCGTATCTCCCGTTGATTACAACATCCGTCCGCCTGTTGATAAATCAGTCATCTGCCCCGGATCAAAGTGCAAAGAAATAGAAAAATAGATACAGGTAGCTATGGTTGTCATCTGTCCACCTGTCAGAGCAAGCCCTCCCACCGTCTCCTCTTCCTGCTGCCCTTGGTTTCTGACGCTAAAGTCAGAGAGCTTGTCAAACACATACAGAAAAATGCAAATACAGTGACTTACTGTAGCACACAATAACAATGTAGTGACTGGTTAAGTTATATGTGCTGGTAACCTTATCAAAATGCAATCAAATGTCTCATAATTGGCTCCAAATGTCAAACGTGTTAATGGAGTTGGAAAATTAGGTGAAATGCAATGGAGTTTCATATACTCATAATGTGATTAAAAAAAAAAAAAAAAAAGAACAGATGAACACCAGCATACAGTTAAATTCAGTATTTTAAATGTTAGTCAAACAAAAACAAATTCTGTTAAAATAGTTTATTAATGATTGCATATTAATCCTTGTTTTCAGGTTCATACATGTATTTTGGGTTTCTTGAACATGTTTATATGCTTCAATGTTCAAAACCCACATTATTTTGTCTGAATATACATGTATTCACCCTCGGTCTGAAACACAAGACCCATCCAGAAAAAGTCTGCTCTGATTGGTCAGCGTTTCTGGGTCTTCCACATCTGTGCTCTCTGAGTCTCTGTACTGTCATTGCAGCCGGGGTATGACTATAACAGCACTTTTATCAATTTGAAAGCAAAAGAGACTGTAAACAAAAGCTTGTGTGTGTGTGTGTGTGTGTGTTTGTGTTTGTGTGTGTGTTTTTCATCTATACAGCCCCTCAACCTGATCTATGATGAATATCTCACTTTTTACAGTATGGTACTTTTAACTAGAAGGGATTGTTTTCAGTTCTAGTACTATTTGTTTTCAGTTCTAGTACTTTTGGCCACTAGAGAACGAACCGAAGACTTTAAGCCCACAGCAACAAGCCATTACTGGATAACTTGTTTGCAAACAGTTGAATTCATCAGATTCACAGTGCTGTTTCTTGCTACCTGTGGATTCGGCTCTCTTTGGCTGACTAGTTGAGCAAGTCTAATTTCCCATGCCTCCCATTTTGCGCTGGGTGGGTTGTGAACACTTGGCTGGTATGTTATAATGTGGTAAGAGTCTTTCATAGGAATCCCAGAAAGATTAACTAGTACAATTTAAAGGGGTTCACAGTTCTAGTTTAGCTGATCATTTTCAGTTAATGGCGGAAGAGATGTGGGACCGTTTTGGACTGAAGCCCTGATTGGCTGGCAGGGTTGTTAGGTTAATTGGGATACATTGGATAGGCACAGCGTTTGCCTTTTTAGCAGGTTGAAACTTTTGGATGAGTCCAACATTTGGCATTCAGGTGGACAAGTCCCACACTTGGCAGTAAGAAAGGAGCCAGGCAGTGTGACAATTAGGCTAATGACAGTTGAGAACGAGTTGCATGACTGGCGTGGAGTTTGTTTGTTGTGGGATTGAGGAGGAGGGATGAGGATGGCAGGGGTTGTTGTAAAGACCGCAGCCCAGTCAGGTGAGCCAAACAGAGCAGAAAAGTTGGCCCGGCATGGAGATAGAACCTGGAACGGCACAGCTTGGCTCAGGGCTGATGTGACCTGCTGCTACTAACAGCGAAGAGGAAGAAGAGCAAAAGCATGCGGGGATTGGAGGGTGTTATGGGAAAGATGGAGGCAAACAAGAGAGGGATTAGAAACGGAGAAGACAGAAGTGGGAGGAATTAGAAGCAGCAGGGGATGTGCTGAGGGGTGACGAGAATTTAAGAAGAAAGACGTAATGATAGAAAGTAGAAAAAGACAAGTGGATTCAAGCGGAAGAAGGGAAAAGGGGTAAACTATGCAATCTGGAAAATGTCACAGGAAAGGGGTGTGACCTTTTTTTTTTTGTTCTTTGACAGAGATGTTGACTTGGACTTGAGTCGACTTGAGTTTTGATGACTTGCAACTTGACTTGACAAAATAATGACTTGAAACTCAACTTGGACTTGTAGGTTTACAACACAATTCTTGACTTGCGTGTATTCATAAGTTTCAATGCTGTTAAATATACAAAAATATAATGTCCTGTTTCTGTCTGACTATCAAGGTATGCTATACAGCGGCAGCAGCGTGAATCATGATTGGACAACTCAAAAAACTCCCGGTTATGTGATTGTCATGATTGGATGTCTGGCTGTCAGTCAGACATCAAAGACCCCTGATGAAGCCTCATTGGTCAGACCAGACCACCACAATGGCTGCCAAAGATTAAATTTATTCCCATACTTTTTGGTAATAGTTTTTGCAAAGTAGCCAATCATTTTATTGGATGGGATACTGATACCTTATCTTTTCTCTTTATAGAGAATGGGTTCTACAGGTAAGAGTGCTTTTTCTTCGGTGTGGATTTGAGACTTGACTTGCCCTAACTAAGGACTCGACTTGCCTTGCTCCCAAAAGAAAAAACTCAAGACTTGCTTGAGATTTGGACCAAATGACTTTAAGACTTACTTGGGACTTGAGCAAAGATGACTTGGTCACTACACTGCTCTTTGACTCTTCCCAGCGCTACAAACACTTTTCTTTGACCCTCCTTGAGTGACTGAGTAAAATGAATAGCATAGAAGCATATTTAATAGGGTTGAGTAGTGAAGTCACTGTTGTGAGGGAACTGTTGCTGATACAATGGAACCCCATCCTCAAGGTTAGAGGTCAAACACACGCTCTCCTTCATCCTTCCCTTGTTGTTGGTATGCAACCTACAGCGGTACGAGGCAGAAACATAAAGCCTGTGATGCGGGACTATCGATAGAATTGAATTAGCTGTGATGCACTGACTGGACACAGGAAGGAGATCCTCTGCTGGGTATTCCTGATTAGATTGAAGATGTTCTCATCTCATTCAAGACTGCTACAGATGGCTGTTCCCACATCGTCTCTTATAAATGTCAAAACTTGTGATGATGGCTCCCAAAGCCAGTTTCAACTATTAGATATTTGCCTGGAAAAGAACCAAGCCAGACCCCAGCAAACTGATGAGTGGTTTCTAATAACTAGCAATGCTGTGATTTGAATTTAAAGGTCCCATGTTATGCTCATTTCCAGGTTCATACTTACGCATCGATGCTCTCGGAATCCCTGCAACGTCATTGCAACTGGGGAATGACTGTAGCAGCACTTTCGACCTATGTGACATCACAACCGTGTGGAAGTCCTAATGGCTTGTTTAAAGACAGCATTTCTGATTACGGGCTGTGTGCATTTCTCTGTGGATTGAGAGCTTTGATACTTTTCCAGTATTTATGTAGCACCTCAACCTGCTCTATACTGAAATTTCACTTTTTACGATAAGGGACCATTAACTTATCAATTTATGTACCTCATGAGCAATTCAAACTGGGTGTTGGAGGTCTAAAAGTCAGTAAAGCAACTTCAAGGCTGCTTTTTCTACATATTGTCACTATTGCCATTGTACTTTTACAGGCACTGTTCACATGCTGCGCTGTATGTCGTTTTGTTCATACTGTATACAGTGGTGTAGTCTAATGTTTTGTAGTGGGTATACTGTACCACATATATATCCTTTGGGGGAGGCGGGGGGCATATCAAAGTGTGGGGTCTGGGTGTCCTCTCCCAGGGTTATTTTGAGCATCAAAGACTTCATTTCCTGCATTCTGATGCACACTTTTATGCACCAATTCATGCTGGAACTACCTTTTATCTTAATTGAAGGAAAAACAAAAATATAATGGAATATAAAGCAGTAAGGGGGCTTTCACATCAGGGGCCAAAGCCTGGATCACACAAGTTAGCCCCAAAGCAACAAGGGGGAAAAATAGTGTTTGTGTTTGTCTTAAAGGGAGGATACGTCAGTGTAGGTGGAGCATTTGGGCCTGCGCTCGCTACGCACAACACTACCCACTGCGCTCAACAATGTTAATGAAAAGTCTCTTTGCATGTTCTGCAGCGTTATTTTAGTTTGCTGTCACAATACTCTACCCCATATTTGTGAATACAAATATGTAAAGTGAAAGTTCTGTCACAAAACTATGTTGTTGCGGATCATTGCTCATTTTTAAGTGGGCATATGGAAAATATTGGAGATTTCTTTGTGCGTATACTGCGTTTAACTGCGTATCACGTAGACTACACCACTGACTGTATATCTTAGTGCATTCATTTCCACCCCTTAGTGTTTATACTGCACATATGCATATTACTCTGCACTTTATTGCTTTTTGCACTTGCTAAACTGCATTTCATTTTCTCAGTACTGATTTTAAATGTGACATTTTCAGTGCCAGTCCTAACACATCCAGTGTTTGAACAGTGTTCAAATAAAATCATTTATTTACATCTAAGCACAATCATGTTTTTTTTCCCTGTGCAATTGCTTAAATATGTTTTTGTAGATTAAAATAAAATTGGAGCAGAGTGACCGACATGGTTCTGGAACGTCTGCTTTTAGGATAATGTTTGCGACCGATTTCCACCGAAATGCCAACAATCGCTTTGCACTGCCTCACTTGAATGGAGCTCACACCTGTTCCTGATCCAAATACCTCACAGACGGGCAAAGCAAATTTCAAAGTCGGAGCGCTGCTTTGAGCTGAAGACTTACACTCTGTTGAATGAGTTTACATTGTTTTCAATGAGCATTTGTCCCTCATCTGTTGGCTATAGTTAAAGGCAAATATTCAGCTTATTCTTTAAAGCTAAGCAACATTCGTGGGTTGGCTATTAGAGCTTTGTTTCAGCACACCCAATCACACAACCATTTGTTTAGTGTCATCCAGGTGACAATTATTTGCAGTGGAGTAGGCTGTTTGTCCACTCATAAGAGCTGATACAACTCGGAGGCAGCTGTTCAAATTAACTCTGATGGGAAAGGACTTAATATAAACACTGGTACTGTTGACTCTGGTAGGGGCAAATTAACACTGCCAGGCATGCTGTTCAGGGTGACCCAATAGGGATAATGCCACTGTCATTTTATTGTTACAATCACCATTAATGCGATGGATTTGCCGCAGTTTGAAGCTGCTGGAAGGTCAAGCATCATGCATCATTTCTATAAGATGACGGGATGTTGTTTTTTTCTTTTTTTTTTATACAGTGTTTGTGTGTTTGTTTATTTGTGTATATATATATATATATATATATATATATATATATATATATATATATTTCCAGAGGGTGAGCTGCCAACCAAACTTCAGTTAAATTACTAACAAACTATGTGATTAAAAAAGGAAAAACATTCTTCCAACTTTATTGGCAGAGAACATAACCGCATCGGTTTTAAGCTTGATGGGAATAGAACTCTGCTTAATTAAATCAGAGCAAATACTCATGAGACTCACCAAGTGGGAACGTGCAGCCAGAAAAGTGACGAGTGGAGTTAAATTGAATTCGCTGAACGGTATAGAAGTAAGTTTGAGTTTACCTTAATCATCTTTCTTTTGAATAGATCCACACAGCAGCGGCTGCTCGCTCGTTGGCTGTACTAATGCCTGTTTTTTCCAGCCCTTCCCCCGGAGCTCCATTCTCTCCAGAGAAACATCTCTGCTCATACCTGGGCCTGTACACTGGCTCCCTGCAGGAGACTCTCTTTTTTTGTCTCCAAAAACCCTTTTTTCTGTCCAGTTCTTGAATTATTTAAAAGGAAAGTTGAGGCTCTGTTTCTGCATTCAAACTTTTTCTCTCTGTGCTGCCGGTGGAGGAGAAGGAAGAGGGCTGTAGTGGAGGATGAGGCTGTTTTGCAATGGGTTATTTTCTCTCAGCCATGCCCCAAGCTGAGTGTCTGCACCCAGAGCATAGCATTAAAATTGAGGTTGCAGATGTTAAAATGATTAATACAGCCTCACAAAGCCAAGCTCCCATTTAGCCCGACCACTTTTACGATGCCCTCTTCTCCCCTGCTCATACTGAAAATGTCCTATTCATGCAGATGTTCCATCATGGGCTTCCTACAGACAGGTGTGTGTGTGTATGCGTGTGTTCTTCTGGGGTGAGAGGAGGGGGGGTAAAGGAGGGAGAGAGGGCACGAGGCGAGCGTTTACACAGACACACAGTAAGCGTGATAGCTGTGTTTCAGGACCTGTGACTGTCAACTCAAACACCATTCACAGACCTCTCCCCTGTGAACAATGCACAGCTCAGCTTCCCATTTCGCTACAATGCTGCTGTCTTCCTCAGCCAGCCAAACAACCTACCATTCAGCCGTTTGCTCCTGGCTTTTTCCCTTTTAGAAAGCAAAACAACCTATGACATAACACATTATTATCATTCAAATGCTAATATGTTAAGAGAACATGATGACCAAATTCATATGTACTATAGTAGACTCAGGAAGATGGATACCTGCCATTGATTACTATATGAGTAAGTTGGCACTACCGTCATTTTACTACTGACTACTATTGGCTGCCCAAGCTAATAAGTAAATATACTAAGAGTAAATAAAAGTTGTGATTTATGCATTACTAATAGTATTAAAGCAATTGCACCATGGATATGTTACAACATAACTAAGTAATAAAAACTAAAGTTACACATGCCCTAGGGTAAGTGTAAATCCTAAAATGTTAGTCCTACTCATCTAATGGTAAAGCCACCGTTTTAATTGCATTCAACTTTTGCAACACTGTAAAAAACGGAGACCTAATTTGATATGATTTTTCAGTATTGATCTAACTTACTACGATGTGCTACAATGCCAAGGCTTTGAATTACAACTTCCGTCGTGATGCCACGCTCGTTGGGGATATAAGCGGATGCCAGAGATGGGAAGGACTGGACTCAAGTAGATTTTTCAGCTATTTTCACTTTACTATTTATTTTTGTGGCAACTTTTTGCTTTTACTCTATACATTTTAACACGACTATTGGTACTTTCTACTCCTTACATTTTACAAAATTGGCTTTCTACTTTAGTTTTGTACTAAAGGTCGTCTCTCAGGTGTGATTGTGAGTGCATGGCGGACACGCCGCCTCACACCGCGAGTGGGCGCACGCCACACGGAGAAAAAAGTGAGAGAAAAGAAAAAGAGACTAGCTGTTCGGAGGATAATCAGTTGAGATTGTGTGTGTGTGTGTGTGTGTGTGTGTGTGTGTGAGTCCTTCAGAACTGTAAGTTGTATAACTTACAGCAGGGGTCTCAAACTCAATTTACTTGGGGGCCGCTGGAAGTAGAGTCTGGGTTTGGCTGGGCCGCATCAAGTATTCCAAAAAAACCCAACTATTTCCTCCAAACAGGGCGCGGAACTGCCGGTGCTTTAAGCCCCTAGATCTGATATGGTTGGTGAATTTCACAACAACAGACATCACATTGTCAAACCTCAGGCATTTGCCGCAACAACCGTTACGCCGCTGTCAGGAGACTACTACGGTAGCCCATAAGTGACAAGCGCAATGACAAAAAGTTTCAGAACGTGCGGGCCGCACTAACACTTAACTTTGATGTCAAGTAGGGGGCCACAAAATATCATCCCGCGGGCCGCAATTGGCCCCCGGGCCGCGAGTTTGAGACCCATGACTTACAGTGTGTTGTCAATTCATTTTATTGGTCTATAGTTCTGGCAAAGTTAAAGTTATTTGGTGATTTTGTTATTTGTGTTCTTCACCTGTTACCTAG